>NC_090653.1:104901403-105201403 GCF_040937935.1 Hyperolius riggenbachi
TGAGCAACAGAAATCCTGGGTGCTGTTCCCCAGTGTGTAAATGTACCCCCTGTGTGTGCGCGCATTTATACATGACCTGTCCTATGTCGCCCACCACGCGGTGTCCATTAGTCTTCAGAATGTGTCGCTTTTCCATACATGCCGCCAGCGCATAGCACATGATGCTTGTGTGACGTCACCCACTGCATGCCGTGTGTCGTGGTGTGTATGGAAGAGCGGCATATTCTGAAGATGGATGGAAATCGGCATTGTGGACGACACAGGACAGGTCATGTATAAATGCGCACACACAGGGGGTACATTTACACACTGGGGAACAGCTGCGCACGGATTCCTGAGAAACTTCATGCTGAAATCGGCCTATCATAGCTAAATGCATGGCAACAGTGTTATCACCACAGATCTGCGTTTCATGAGATCTCACTTGCTCATCCCTTCCTCCAGCGGAGTGGTTTTGGCATGGCTGTGATTTATTCTATGGTTTATTCTATGGTGTGTGTGAATTCTGGGAATGATTACCGTCATGAGATACAAATAATTTATTCTAACATTAAAATTTCATGAAAATTATACATCTTGAACCTGTACAAAATAAAAATTGACAGAATGTTATTCTGATTGGTCCAACTTCAAGCTGCATATAACATTTACAAGTCATTTAAATGTTGAGAAATTTGCATCTCATTGATCATCCCTAGTTCATTCCACCCCTCCCCAAATGTTAACTCCTCCCCCTCCATGCCCTGGACAAGCCAAAGACTCACACTGTGTATCCTGTACAAATATACCAATGGAAGGGAAGCTCCATTGCACATTACCTATGAAGCCGTTTAGAAGCATTTAACAGTATGCTTCAGTGCAACTGTAAATGTATCTGTCTGCCCTAGTGTGACTAGCCTTGAAGTAGGGGACACAATTGACTGTTTTGTGTGCATTTTCTGCACATAAAAAAAAACTGAGAATTCTAAGGCCTCTTTTCATCAGTTGTACTGTGTGTTCAGCAAGCAATTATCAGGCAGCAGTGAGCAGTTAGGCAGTAGCAAGCAGTTGTGAGAGTTTGTGTGAAATTTCACTGCCTATCAACTGTCTGTGGAAAAAAGCCCTTAGGCCTGGAACCCACTGAAAACCGCAAACGCAAAACGCAACCGCTAGCGTTTTGTCTGAGTGGTTTGCAAGCAGATTCATGCGCGTTTTTGGTCGTGTTTTGCAACATTGTATTTTTTTCCCCAGCGGGTGCCTAGCGTTTTGCGTTTTTATCCTGATTGGTCCTGTGAATTACTTTTCATTTTGTTACAGTGTGCTTAACCGCAAAACGCTAGCAAAACCGCTCAGTTTAGGTTTTGCTGAGCGTTTCAATACTTTACATTGAAGCGCTAACGCTCCCAAAATGCTGCAGGTTCCCAGAAACGCAAACGCTCCTGTGGAAGTTGCCCCATCCATTAACATTAGCCCAGCGTTTTGGCAAACTGCTAGCGTATCGCAGTGCTGCCAAAACGCTGCCAAAAGCGCTCCTGTGGGTTCCAGCCCTTAGGGCCTGTTTCCACTACACGCAGATTGGATGCAGAAAAACTGACTCCAATGAATGCCTATGAGAAAATCTGCATCAGAAAAATCGTGTTTAGTGGAAACAGGCCCATAGGCATTCATTGGAGTCAGTTTTTCTGTATCCTATCTGTGTGTAGTGGAAACAGGCCCTGAATAGCTACTTCATGATTTAAGAGACTCTGAAGCCTCTTAAAAATCATCTTTTTATTACAAAATCCTCTTTAGCATTACTGCCCTAACTAAAACGTTGCATCCCTGCGGCTTTAGGGCTCGTTTCCACTATCGCGAATCTGCATGCGTCCAACGCATGCAGATCCGCACATGTAATACAAGTGGATGGGCCTGTTTCCACTGTAGCGTTGTTGAGGTGCGTTTTTTTCAGCGTGAAAAAAACGCACAAAAGAGCCAACGATTTCGCCTGCGTCGGGAATCCGTGCGAATCGCCGCTAATGTATTTAATAGTAAAAACGCATGCATTTGTTACATGCGTTTTTACCCGCGATTTCGCGTGCGATTTCGCACCTTTTTCAATTTTATTTAGCCCTGGCAGTGTCATGGTTAATTTCGCATGGCACCCTGCCATGCGAAATCGCAGGCGAAATCGCGGGTAAAAACGCATGTGGAAACGCATCCGCATGCGTTTTTACAAGCGTCGGAATGCGGCCGAAATCGCGTCGCAACAGTGGGAACGAGCCCTCAATCTAACTAAATTCTCCCTAACTACCCGGGGGCAGTGCGGGGAGTGCTTCCGTGAGAGGCAGAGTGGTCAGCTGCAGTTCTGCCTGTGTGCAGGGCCGGATTTGAACTTTCCAGCGCCCTAGGCCGGCTGTCACCAACCGCCTCCCCCCCCCCCCCATTCTGTCCAACTCTAGTGATCACTGGGTTGAATGGGCTCCCCTCTTTTTTGCTGCTTTGTCCCCCTATTCAACAAAGAAGCAGTGCATGTTCTGGCCACTCCATGTAATTTGTCACTCCAGCCTGGATGCACAGCAGCCGATAGTGTTCTAGGCTTGCATAATTCAGGAATGACGCTCATATATGAGCAGCACTTCTCAAGTATGCATACCCATAACACTCCCAGCCTCGGCTGCTGTGCACATGCATACAGGAGTGCGTAATTACAAGAAGCCAGAGAGGACAGAGTATGCACTGCTTCTTTGTCCTCTGTGCGACTAGCTGCAGTCAGAGCCACAAACAGGTGGCAGGGCAGCGCAAAGGAGAGAAGCCCATCCAAAACAGAGAACAGGTAAGTAGAAGGATCACAAACTACGTACACTGGCATAGATGTAGTGTGTAATGTCTGATGCAATTCTGACATATTTACTGTCAGATTGATTATTTCCAACATGTCTGATCTGATTTCCAATCAATTTTTCAATCGATTTTCCTTTCGTTTCTATGAAAAAATCATTCAGAAAATCTATTGGATAGCAGATTGGAAATGTTGGAAATAGTCGATCTGACAGTAAATCTGTCAGAAAATTGCATTGTGTGTACCTAGCATAAGCTCAGGTGTACTTTACACAGTGACAATTTAGCAGTTAGACAGATCTTAAAATTAGTCAGCAGGAAGTTTTTATGTTTTGTAATAGAATGATAATATTTATGGCTAACCAAAAGAAAACAGTGAGCCTTTGGCTAATGAGGCATCTTCAGACTTTGTTCCTGTATACAAGATGTTAGGGCACACAGCTATATATACAGTCAGCAGATGTATACATTGTTTTGTAAATATAAATAAATGTAATACAGTTGTCATTCTGTTTCAAAACATCCTGCTTTCACTGATAGCTAACACAGTACAATGCTTTGCTTCTTCTAAAAAATGTCAGGAAAGAGTTAAACTGTAGCACAAAGAATGTTGCTGTCATTCTCTATGAAAAACAAACAAACCATAAATTTAACAGGGCTCAGGTCTTTAACAGCTCTGCCCAAGTAATAAACATCAGTCTGGGGGAGAGGAGAGATGATTATTCCTGTCTGTGAATGCGTGCATAAAGAAACTAATCTGAACTTAAAAGTTCTACTACTTGAGCCCATATATTTTTCTTCTCACAGCAGCTTGTATGTCCCCACTCATTATACTAAGGACAAGATCCTCAGATGACAACAGATGCTGACTGTCATCACACACACTCTGCGGTGAGAGAGATGCAGGGATCTCTGGAATTGAGGCAGAATAGAGCAAAGCAGAAGTGATTTACTTTGACATGTGACCTCTTATCTCTCCAAGTCCTGCTCCCTGATGAATTTTAAGGCCCTAGGCCATGGCCTTTGCGGCCTTCCCAGAAATCCGGCCCTGCCTGTGTGTGTCAGTCAGTTCCGGATCGCCGCCTCAGCCCGCCCGATAGATGCGCAAGGAGGCAGAGCTGCGGCTGAAAGCTCTGCCTCCTCCAGCAGCAAAATCCACGACCAAGAAAGTCGTAGGTTTTGTGTGGGAGAGGTGGGGGGGGGGGGTTAAGGGGGGGGGAATTTAGTTAGATTTCAGCCGCGGGGATGCAGCGTTTTAGTTAGGGCGGTAATGTTAAAGAGGATTTTATAATAAAAAAGCTGATTTTTAGGAGACTTCAGTGTCTCTTTAAAGGGATCTAAAGGTAGCCATACACTGGTCGATTTGCCATCAGATTCGACCAACAGACAGATCCCTATCTGATTAGAGAGGGATCGTATGGCTACCTTTACTGCAAACAGATTGTGAACCGATTTCAGCCTGAAACCGTTCACAATCTGTGGTGGTGGTGCTGCCGCCGCTTCCCCCCATCCCACATACATTACCTGCTCCGCCGGCGCGACTTCCGGATCTCCGCTCTTCTTCTCCGCTCTGGTCTGGTCTCCGGCATGCTTCTCTTCTTCCTGTCTGGGGGAAGTTTAAACAGTAGAGCTCCCTCTACTGTTTAAACTTCCTGCCGGGACAGGAAGAAGGGAAGCATGCCGGAGACCAGACCAGACCAGAGCGGAGAATGAAGAGCGGAGACCCGGGAGTCGTGCCGGCGGAGCAGGTAACGTATTGCAGCTCTATTGCATCGGTCGTCGGGCACTCGAACGCCGCTACCGATGCGCTCTTTACCCGCGGGCGAGCGACGGTTATTTTCCACACGGCGCGATCGGACGGAATGGATCGAAATTCGGCGTGTAGCGCAAACGATTGGCAGCAGATTCGATCCCAGTGATCGAATCTGCTGTCGAAACGGTGGCAAATCGGGCCAGTGTATGGCCAGCTTAAGCAGCTCCTGGCTTCAAATAGCTGAAAGGGCTGCCAGGTTTCAAAAGCTCAACCCCCTGCTACTTTTCCACTGCCATTATCCAGGCTAGGTGTGAAATTCTTCAAGTGTGATTATTGTTCTCTGTTTGAAGTACAAGGGGAGTTTGTTTGTGGTCAATTAAGTCTAATGAGGTGATTTCTTAACTGCCTTCCATCATCTGTTGCTCTGGGTCCCCAGTCCTTTCATGAACTGAAGAGGTGCTATTTTAACCCTTAAATGTAAAAAGATTCGGTAAACTGAAAGGTGTTTATTTTTTTTTTTTTTAATAAACTACATTTTTAGAATGCATTTTTAATTTGCTATAGAGCTGCCCTGGGAGTTAAAAATGATGCTCGGTTCACTTTAAGGTGGACATACATCTAGCGATTTAGCTGTACTATCGACCATGCGATTCTATCATTTTATAGAATCAAGAAAGAATAGAGTGGGTTCCAAAATTCCTATTCCATGAAAAGTGGCTAATTTCATGTTGAATTGACCAGCTGGATGCAAGATATCGGTCAATCGCACAGGAATCGGCTACTGTTCACATGTCATTCAAATAACAATTGAAATTTGCATTCAGAGCATGGAGACAACATCGTTTCAAATCGAATGTAAATCGCATAGGATGTAGTTTGCAGTGTGTGGGTCACTAGTCGATCAACTTTCTATCAACCATACTGAGGTCGATTCCTTAATAAAGTTGATCGCTTTGTCAATTGAATCAGAATCCCTAGCTGTATGGCTAGCTTTTCCACAAGCAGTTGATAGGCAGTGAAATGCCTCTCAAACTCTCACAGCTGCATGGTAACTGCTTCCTGATAACTGCTCACTGCTGCCTGGTAATAGCTGTGCTGTGGAAAAAAAAAAAAGCACATTTTTTTCTGCATACAAACACACGTAGCGTGCAGAAAATGTATGCAGAAAACCAAACAAGAGTGTCCCCTGCCTTGAGGACCAGTGTCACAAACAAATCTGTGTCAATCAGTGATGTTTACTGCTGACACATACAGAGTGCAAGTCACCAGGATTTTTAAATTTGTTGCACAGGAAATAAACTTCATGAAATCAATCCTGTGCCTGTACTGGCGTCGGGACGCACTACTGCTGAGTAGGGGGGAGCATAATCAGGCTCTCACCCAGCTGATTCATTTAGGAGTCTCTAAGTGCATCGCTCATTAGGAATGGCCCACATTGGCTGGGTGAGAGGCTGATTATGCTCCCCCTACACAGCGGTAGTACATCCCAACGCCAGTACAGGCATGGGATCGATTTCCATTTCTGCTGTGGGTCTCCTCTACTGGGCAGACTGTATGACCAGTGGTGCTCATCCGATTTCCGGATAACCGAACTACCCAGATAATCTGAACTTTTTCAGCTATCCGACCTTGGATCCAGATTCCTTCGCAAATCCGAATAGCACTATGCGGATATTTATCGCAACCCGGATATCCGTTGGATATCCGAATTCGGGTACTGAAGCCATGGAGATGACGACCATGATGTCATTGAGCCAATCAGAGGGCTCCCAGCAGAATCCCTAGCAACCAATCACAGAGGGAGAACTCTGGCCAGCCCCCCCCCCCCCCCCCTGTATATAAAGAGGCGGCCATGTTGAGGGAACTCGTCCTTGCTTTGTGACTGCTCACTGAGAGACATCTCCAGTGCTGTTTGGCTAAAGCAAGTGCTTTCTACTGTGTTAATTAAACGTAGCATTTTTGCACATTAACACCTGTACTATACTCTGATTGTTGTTTAGTTAGCTAGCTTCTATTTTGTTTGTATTTAGTTAGGGTGTGTGACCATCTCTGCTGCAGCAGCTCTGCTACTCTATGTCTGTGTCTACTGTTTGTGCACACAGGCCAGGCCTGTGCTATTAGCCTTAAAGAGAATCTGTATTGTTAAAATCGCACAAAAAGTAAACATACCAGTGCGTTAGGGGACATCTCCTATTACCCTCTGTCACAATTTCGCCGCTCCTCGCCGCATTAAAAGTAGTCAAAAACAGTTTTAAAAAGTTTGTTTATAAACAAACAAAATGGCCACCAAAACAGGAAGTAGATTGATGTACAATATGTCCAAACATAGAAAATACATCCATACACAAGCAGGCTGTATACAGCCTTACTTCTGAATCTCAAGAGATCACTTGTGTGTGTTTACCTTCTGTCCCCAGCTTCTCTCATGCACTGAACATTACAGGCTTCCTGCAGACAGCTCTGCCTATGTGGTTAATTCCTCAGTATGTGACAGACCAGCTACTTTCACAGCCTAAAGGTGCCCATACACTCGTCAGATTGGCAGCAGATAGATAAGAAATGCATCTGATGATCTATCTGATGCGTTTTTAGAACATTTTTTACCAGGATAGAATTCCAATAGATTTCAGTTTGAAATCTATTGAAATTCGATCTGATGGCATTTTTTTGCCATCAGATTTCCATTAAGGCCAATGCAAACTGATAAGCAATCTCATCAGATCGACCTAAATTTTCCACCCTGCAAGTTCGATGGAAATCCATCGAAATCGATCGAAATCGGCCGTCGATCGGTCGATTGGCCAACCGGTTTGCAATCGATCTATCGATCGATCGGGATCGATTGGTCGGCCAGAAAATCGGCTGAGTGTATGGGCTGCTTAACAGAGGAGGATTTTTATCCAGCTCTCTTCTATCACTGATAAGATAGCAGAGAAGCTGCTGGCTTATGTAAATAAAACACACACTGGAGTGTGCATAGAGGAACAGACCAGCACAGAAGAGTTGGCAGCCTTCCAGACACAGGCCGACAAGTCTGACAGGGGAAAGATACATTGATTTATTACAGAGACCGTGATAGTACAAAGAGCTGCAGCAAGCCAGATCACATTAGAATAGGTTTAGGAACTTGTAGGATGGTAGAAAAAAACGTTGTAATTTTTGTTACAGAGTCACTTTAAAGAGACACTGAAACGAAAAAAAAAAATATGATATAGTGAATTGGTTGTGTACTATGAATAATTACTAGAAGATTAGCAGCAAAGAAAATATTCTCATACTTTTATTTTCAGGTATATAGTGTTTTTTCTAACATTGCATCATTCTATAATATGTGCAGATTACACAACACTCAGCATTCAAAATGAGTCTTTCAGAGCAGTCTGCAAAGTAATGACATCTCCTCTGGCAGAGGAAAAGTAAATAGTCCAGGAACAGTTGAGATAATAAAAGTCAGATAACAGCCCTCTCCACAACTAGAGCTTAATGGCTTGTTTGCATAGAGATAACAACTGGAGTTTCTCAACTCTTCCTATACTGGAAACAATTACACTGATGTATCTGATCTTAATGTTTTATTTCTTAGCTGTGCTACACATACAAATCATAATATTTTTTTTTTTCGCTTCATTGTCTCTTTAACTACAGTATAGTTTAGGGAATAGGATTACTGTATTTGTAGTTATTTAGTACACCACACTAGACAGGCACCCTAGTGAGGGTAGACGCGTGCTAGGCTGATATGGCACTGTAGTTCAGCAGCTCCCAAAGCATGAAGAATAGAGATCAGCAGCACCACGAAGATGTATTTAAACTCTTTATTGCATAAAAAATAAATCCCAGGGACAGCGACTGTTTTGGAGATGAACTCCTTCCTCAAGCTGTAAAGGCTCACACAAGAGAAATAACAACCACAAAAGCATTTATATATATTCTCAATAAGGTCACATGGACCAATCACATAACACCAGGATACATGTAAACACCAGTGTCCAATCATAGAACAAAGCATAATGAGAGGACCTGATAGAAGACAGATATTTAAATGAGTAGCCGTTGCAACAGCACAATTTAAAGAGTGTTAGACCCATATGGACCAATCAGCACTCACCAGCCTAGGAGGACCTGATGGGGAACCACAGCTTAGTCGTATCTCTTCTCCCAATCTCCCAGAGGGCAATGGAAGATGCGAGCCGCCGGAAACAAAAAACAGAACCTGAGCGTCATGACGTCAGACACTTCCATGCGTAAAACAGTCCTGATGATGCGTAAAAATGTACGGGTAAATCAATGCGGAAAAATGCACGCGGAAAACCGATAAGGAACCGCACATCTGCTCTCAAGTATGAGAACAAAACGCATAAACACGCAAACCGACACGTACAGATGCAATAACATCATAATAAAATACTAATAAAGACAAAAACATTAAACTAAAAAATAGAAAAAAGGCCAAAATGCTGTGGTATAGTAGAGCTGAGGGTCCATAATAGGTAAAAGACCTCAAAATAATTCAACATGGTACCAGATGTACAAAGTACTATAGCAATAAAGAGAATCATACATCAGAAAACAGCAACTCCCAATGTACTAATAGTGTAGCCCAGTAGGAGAAACACACACACACACACACACACCTGGACTCAGCAGTCAACACACTGTCAACACAGTATGACTAACCACACACATATAAGCAGAGGCACAATATATACACAAATTCTATCCAATTTAAATGCAAAAGGATAAGTCATAATCACGGTTGAGTCCACCCCCTCCCAGGGTACGCAGTCTCCTGATCCAACCCGCCTTTGGCACAAGTAATTCTCTTTCCCTATCACTCCTAAAATGAGCAGGAACCCCATCTATAACTTGTACCCGGAGCTGTGGTATAGAGTGGTGGAATTGAGTAAAGTGGGCCGAGACAGATTGAGTCATATTCCCGACCCTGATAGCAGATTTGTGCGAGGAGATATGTTCACACAGATGCTGGGTGGTCCCTCTCACATATAACAGCCCACATGGGCATTTTAATAGAAAACTACATATGCTGAACTCGGTACCTTTAGACGGATGCCTGAACTTATCTCCCTTAAAAATCAGGCTGCACATGTGACATCCTAGACAAGTGAAAGTACCCATCTTCATGGTGCTGCTGATCTCTACTCTTCATAGTTTAGTACTGCAGTGCTAGTTGTTAGAGTAGTACTGTCTGTGTTAGCTTACTACTACAGATTACTGCATTTCTGCTGTGCTGCTGACTGAGTGTTAGTGTGTGTGAGATAGACAGTTAGTGTACATACTGTGTTCTACTCTGCTGTCCGTGCAGATTCATTAAAGTCCAACACCGATTTCAATAAAGTGCAAGTACCCCACATCCATCTAGCGACATCATCACACAAACTTGCACTATGTCTGCTGGCACTGGCAGCCGGGGCAGGGCAGCAAGGCCAAGAAGAGAGAGAACATTGCTGGCACCGTCACCGCCAGCAGTTCTGCCGTGCCAGTGGTGCCAGTGTACATTCCACCTCTAGCCACTGGCGGTGGACGCACTGGGCGCCTAGCTCAGGGCAGTTTCTAGGCTAAAATGTACCCAGGGCAAGGTTGTAAAAATTGCGCGCGCCCCTCTCCCCCCCCCCCCCCCCCGCGGAGCAAGGTATAGGTGCCCCCAGTTTAGCCAGGTATAGGTGCCTGCAGTTTAGGTTAGCCAGGTCTAGTTGCACTCAGTATAGGTAGCCAGCTATCGGTCCCTCCAGTATAGGTAGCCAGGCATAGGTACCACAGTATAGTTGCCCCCAGTATAGGTTAGCCAGGTAGGTGCCTCCAGTATAGGTAGCCGGTATAGTTGCCCCCAGTATAGGTTAGATAGGCAGGTGCCCCAGTAGAGGTTAGATAGGTAGGTGCCCCCAGTACAGGTTAGATAGGTGGGTGCCCCCAGTACAGGTTAGATAGGTGGGTGCCTCTAATAGGGAGCCAGAATAGTTGCCCCAGCATAGGTTAGTTAGCTAGGTGCCTCCAATATAGGTAGACAGTATAGTTGCCACCAGTATAGGCTAGTTAGCTAGGTGCCTCCAATATAGGTAGCCAGTATAGTTGCCACCAGTATAGGCTAGCTAGGTAGGTAGGTGCCCCCAATATAGGTTAGATAACTAGGTGCCCCCAGTATAGATTAGTTAGGCATGTGCCTCCAGTATAGGTTAGATAGGTAGCTGCCCCCCATTACAGTTTGGATTGGTAGCTGCCCCCCCCAGTATAGGTTAGATTAGGTAGCTGCCCCCCAGTATAGGTTAGATTAGGTAGCTGCCCCCAGTATAAGTTAGATTAGGTAGGTGCCCCCGGTATAGGTTAGATAGGTAGCTGCCCCCCAGGGTGGGTAGGTAGGTGACACCCCCCCCCCCCCCAATAATAAAAAGGGGGAAGTCAGCCGTGGGGAGGGCAGCCCGACCTCTCCCTCCCTTCCTCTCCAGGCCGCCCTCCGTGCTCCCCCCTCTGATGCAGAGCGCAGCAGGGAATCGCTGTAAGTCACAACTCACCTCCCTGGTTCCAATCGCCGGTCACTAGCCGCTGGTCTTCTCTCTGCATACACGCTGATACACACGCTGCTTCCTGTTAAACAGGAAGCAGCGTGTGTATCAACATGTATGCAGAGGAGGAGACCAGCGGCTAGTGACCGGCGATTGGAATGCAGGCAGGTGAGTTGTGACAGAGGGGGGAGCACGGAGGGTGGGAGGGAGAGGTCGGGCTGCCCTCCCCGTGGCCGACTTCCCCTTCCATTACAGCGCCCCCCTTCTTCAGCGCTCAGGGCGCCCACACGGCCCAAGAAACGGCCATGGCACAGCTGTTAGGGGGAGTCACGCGGCAGAGGCGCAGCAGCGTGTAGCGACCATTTTTCAGCAGGGTCGGCGCCGCAAATTGGAGGAGAAAGACGCCGAGCCTGTGATGCAGCTGATGGTGGATGAGCAGACCACCACCAGCTCTACAACATAGAGCCCCACCCCCACCACCACTCCTGTTCGCAGGAGAAGCAGCAGCTGCCCAGCAGTGCATGGAGACTCATCAGCCATCATGTCGACCCCAGCGGGCAGCCTACCCTCAGTCAGCATGCTCTTTATTCCAGGCACCGCGAGCGCAATTAGAGCTGTTACCAATGAGTTTGAGGAGGATATTCTGGGCGCAATGGGGGTAGGGGAGGGGGGGTCTGTGCCTGATGTGTCAGCAGAAGAGGAGTTTGGGGGGTCAGCAACATCCCAGCAGTTGTTTGAGGGGGGGGGGGGGGGGGGGGGAAAGGAGTATGATGCTGATAATGACGATGAGATGAAGGACCAAGACTACCATCCACGGGAGGGGGATGTTAGCTCTGAGTCTGAGGAGGAGGATGCGACTGTGGGTCTGTCAAGGAGGATCAGCATTGCTGACATTGGCAGGAGCAGCAGTGGGCGTAGAACGCGAGACCCACAGCCCGCTGCATTATCTTCTGTCGCTACCACCAGCCGCATCACTCAACCCCAGGCCCCAACCACCGCAGGGAAAAAAAAAAAAAAAAAAAAAAAAAAAAAGCAGCTCACTCAGGGCGTAAGGGCAAATTTCTATCCCCAATCTGGCAGTTCTTTGATCTGCCCTCAGTGGACAGCCAGGTTTGTAACTTGCAACGTGTGCCAGATGAAGCTGAGCAGAGGTTGCAACCCCTCCAACTACAACACCTCCAGATTCAACCATCTAGCAAAAAAGCATTATATTGGAGCGTGAGGAGTTAAAGAGGCTTAAGGAAGCTGGCGCTGGCAGTGTTCCGGCAAAAAGCCCCACCAGAACCCCCTTTGCCACTCCTGCTGACAGTGAGGCATGTTCAGGCAGCCAGTCCTCAGCGGTCTCCTCTGCTCCCTTCTCCTCATCCTGTGAAAGCAAAAAACGCCACCAGACCCTGCTGAGCGAGTCATTTGTGGTCAAGGCTCAGCCTCCTGGCAGCCGTCGCCTCCGCCAGCTGAATGGCCTGCTTGCATGGGCCATGTCCTCCCAGCTCCTCCCATACTCCTTTGTGCAAGAGGGGAGCGACATGCGTGCGCTTCTTCAGTGTGCATCGCCGGATTGGCCTATCCCCAGCCGGCACTACTTTTCCCGCACGGCCATCCCAGCACTGCATCGCTTCACGATGACCAATGTGGAACGTGGCCTAGACCATGCGTCGGGGGAGCGGGTCCATGTGACCATGGACTCATGGTCAAGCCGGCTTGGGACAGGCCGCTACCTGTCCTTTACCACTCATTGGGTCAGTTTGGTGGAAGGGGGTGAGGAGAGGACAGCAGCATCATCAAGCCAGTGGGTTGTGCCACCCCGCAGCAGGGTCAGGGGAAGTGCAGCAGGTTCCTCTGATCCAGTTCCACCCTCCAGCAAACCTGCCGCCGCCAAACACCCCCACCTCAGCAGCAGTGTGAAGGCCCACCACTGCCAATCGCTGCTGGAAATGGTCAGCCTGGGAAGCACAGACTGACGGCAGACCATGTCCTGGCCAAACTCCAAGAGCAGAAGAGGAGTTGGCTGACCCCCAGAGGCCTGAGTGTCGGAGAGGTGGTGTCCGACAATGGGGCCAACCTTGTTGCTGCCATCCACCGGGGAGACCTCACCCACATCCCCTGTCTATCCCACGTCCTGAACCTGGTGGTGCAGACATTTTTGAGCATGTACCAGGGGATGGACCACCTGTTGAAAGCGGCTAGGAAAACGGAGGGTCATTTCCGCCACTCGGGTGGTGCCTCAGCATCCCTGGAAGCCATGCAGATGGAGCTGAACCTGCCCTGGCACTGTCTCATCATAGACGTTCCAACACAGTGGAATTTCACCCTGGCCATGTTGGATCGTCTGGTTTAACAGAGGCAGGCTGTCAACAAATACCTGGCCAAAGCCACCACAGTGTTCGGGACCGGCACCACCCACCTCCCAGACATCATCCTCAGTGCTGGCAAAATGGTGTGGTGTGCTTGTGCCTGGCACCCTTCCTGGAGGCCGCCAACATGGTCAGCTGGGACCGTGCGCCGCTGTGTGAGTGGGTGCCCCGGTGTGCACGCTTTACAAGGCCCTCTATGCTCTGCTGGAACTGGGAGAGAAAGCCTTGATCCAGCATGAGCAGAAGCCATCTGCACAGTCCACCTCTGTGCGGCAGGAGGAGGAAGTTGAGGACTTGGAGGAGTTGGAGGTCCCTGACCTTGAGGATGAGGAGGCACAGCTGAGTACAGCTGCTGTGGTGTGCGGGTGGAGAGAGCAGGGGGAGACTCAGGAATCAGAGGAGGAGGACCGCACTGGGGGAGATGATTATGTGTCAGCAGAGATGGCAGCCCTCTTCCCCATGGCAGGGCACATGCTGCAGTGCCTTCGCAGTGACCCAAGGGTGAAGCAGATACGTGGTCTGGAGGACATCTTAATCACCCTGATGCTGGACCCACAGCTGAAGGGGAAGCTGCATCAGTTCTTGCCTGTAGGAGGAGACCCTGTGTGTCGAATGAGGGACTTGCAGCAGTCCCTGGTTCAGCACTTGGAGGAAGCCTTCTCCCATACTTCCACCCCCCCCCCCCCCCTGCTGTCACAGTCCAGCCAGCACAGCAGCATGTGCCTGCGTCCAGCAGCAGAAGCTCCCATCAAACCTGCTGTCTCTCACAAAGGCGCTGTACGCCACGCCGGTACAGCTGCCGACTGAGGAGGTGCCTGAAGCAGCATGTGGCTATCAAAGCCAGAACCAGCGCCTGACCCGGATGGTGGCTGACTACATGGGGTCCTACAGTGGGCTTGGCAGCGACACCCCTGTAGACCCCTTGGATTACTGGGTCAAGCACCTGGATAATTGGAGCGAGCTGGCGCAGTACGACCTGGAAATCCTTGCTTGCCCCCCTTCCAGCGTCCTGTCCGAGAGGTGCTTCAGTGTGGCTGGTGGCGTGGTCACCGAGAATCGCTCTCATCTGTCCACCCAGTCTGTGGACAGACTTACATTTCTCAAAATAAAGCAGGCTTGGGTGGTTGGCGAATTCCTGGCCCCTGTTGTTGGCAAGAGGGGCAATCAAGTGGCTGGAAATCACTATGCCTGCCTTACCACCCTTTACCACCACAACCTCCAGGCTCCGTCTTGAGTAATAAGCCTGGTTCAAAATTTTATTTTACAGCCGTGGTACCAACACACTAGACACCTCCATTTTTTTGGAGGTGTCTGGGCTTATAACTGTGCTGTCCGAGTTGTGGGGAGGCTCCAACCACAGCAGTACGACCGCTTCCTGGAACCTCTACTTTGTAATGTTTTAACTGTGCCGTGGTACTAACACTAGGTGCCATGGTGGAATATCTATGCTGCCTGCCACACGTTGCACTTCTCCTCCTCCTGTCTCCTGCTGCCTGTGCTGCACCCACCGCCAGGGTGCATCAACATGACTACCTACTTCTCCTCCTGCTGCTCCTGCCTGTGGTACCCACCACCACCAGGGTCCACACAAAACTAGATCTTCTGCTGCCACTACGATAGCTGCATCTACCTACTCCTGCTGCTGTTGCTCTCTGTGGTACCCACCACCACCTGGGTCCACACAAAACTATATCTTCTGCTGCCACTACCAGCTATTACGCCACTACAATAGCTGCAA
Source organism: Hyperolius riggenbachi (assembly GCF_040937935.1). Classification (NCBI taxonomy): domain Eukaryota; kingdom Metazoa; phylum Chordata; class Amphibia; order Anura; family Hyperoliidae; genus Hyperolius; species Hyperolius riggenbachi. The sequence continues at coordinate 104,916,563 of NC_090653.1, forward strand.
TAGCTATATATATATATATATATATATATATATATATATATATATATATATATATATATATATATATATATATATATATATATATATATATATATATATATATATATATATATATATATATATATATATATATATATATATATATATATATATATATATATATATATATAATGGGCCCCTGAAGAAATCGGAACTTGGGCCCTTAATGGAACCTCTGGAGCCTAGTCCTGATGTTAATTTACCGCCATTTTTGTTTTATTTTAAGTCTCCACATAATTAGTGTTTCCCTTTAAAAAACAAAACATGATGTTACATGCCTCATTTACCCTAAAAAACGTTTTGGAAGCAATTTAAAGGCCACTTCCGGTTATCTATCCGGATATCCGAATCCGCCCGGATAATGCGTTCGGATATCCATGTATACGCGGATACCGCAAAGTTCAGATTCTGATATCCGATCCGGATATCTGGATCAATTCGGATTTTGATAAGGGGTATCTGAGCACCCGTGTATGACTGTCTACCCTTAGCCTTGTCTGTAACATAACTGCATGTTTTCATTGTTCATATCACTGCAATTGGAAAGAGATAAAAAGGGTCAATAGTTCATAGATTTTAGTTCTGGCATACTTCAATGAATGGGTCATTGAGCAAAAACAATAAAAACTTAAAAAGTAGATTTAAATATAAAATAAAACTGTGGAATATAAATAAAAATTCATATGTAGGAGAAGGAGGATGAATACAATTGTTTATTTCATTAGTTTATTTTCACCTCGGGTGTCCTTTAAAAACTAGAATAGATGAAAAACATTTCCTGTAATTATAACACTAGAGGCCCATACACACGCTCTACAAAAGGCGAAAAGTGGGGAGGACTGAGGAGCGCGCAGCGACGAAGACTGGGGAGGATGCTGCGGCGCGCGCAGCGGCAAAAAATGGGCATGGCCATGCCATTGTATGGGTGGAGCTAACGTAATGATGTAACAGCGAGGCATAAGAAAGCAGTGTTTACGCCATGATGTGGACAAACGAGACTTTGCATCATGGGTGTGCAGAAACTGTGTGATGCTAATAGTATACCGTAACCACAAAGCAGCAAACATAGCCACCTATGACCATTAAATAATAAATGCAGTAACAGTTACCCTGGACACCAGAAAATAAACGCAACGGGCAACATGTCAGCACAAAATAAACACAATGCGGGCAACATGTCAGTACAAAATAAACACAATGCGGGCAAACATGTCAGTACAAAATAAATGTAATGCGGGCAAACATTTCACCAGAAAAGAAACGCATTGCAGGCAAACATTTCACCAGAAAAAGAAACGCAATGCGGGCAAACATTTCACCAGAAAAGAAAACGCAATGCGGGCAAACATTTCACCTGGAAAAAAAAACGCAATGTGGGCAAACATTTCACCTGGAAAAAAAAAACGCAATGCGGTCAAACATTTCACCAGAAAAGAAACGCAATGCGGGCAAACATTTCACCTGGAAAAGAAATGCAATGCGGGCAAACATTTCACCTGGAAAAGAAACGCAATGCGGGCAAACATTTCACCTGGAAAAGAAACGCAATGCGGGCAAACATTTCACCTGGAAAAGAAAGCACTTACTCACCTGGCAGAAGTCTCCGGCCTCTGGTGCGCTGCTCCCGGGACCACCTTCCTCCTGAAGTCTCCCGCGCTGACAGGCTGGCAGAGCAGGGCTACGGCAAGATGGCGCCCGAAGCCCTGTCCTGGACACAAATAGTCTCCTGTACAGGGCTTTCGGCAGCCATCTTGCCGTAGCCCTGCTCGCCTGCCGGTGTCGGAACAGACAGACACCGGAAGAGGAGGCTGCAGCGGGGCTGCGGGCAATGAACTGGCATGGTGTCTATAGACGCCGCTGCCAGTTCATAAGGATAGAGTGGCCAGAGTCCCGAGGCTGGGACGTCCCGCTGCTTAAAGCGGGACGTTTCTCGGGACCTCATGCAGCCTGGGACAGGGGACCCCGAATCTGGGACGCGTCCCGGGCAATCCGTCTGGTCACTCTATTTAAATGCACAATTATCAAACCACTTTTGCTGTTGAAACAAACCAAAAAGTTGGTTTGCGATTGTTCAAGCAACTGATAAGACCCAGCTCAAGTCAATGCAACAGTTGGATTGACGTGAGCTGGGTCTTATCAGATGCTTGAACAATAGCAAACAATTTGTTTTAGAATTGTGCATTTAAAAGACTTTTGTTGAGCTTGTGTATGGGGTAAGCCTATTTACAAATCAGGGCTGTGGAGTGGAGTACAAAAATCATCCAACTCAGACTCCCCAGTTTATAAAACTAGCGACTCCAGGTACCCAAAATGACCGACTCCTCCTCCAACTCCACAGCCCTGTTACAAACGTTAGAATGAGAGGTCACCTGATCCCATCTTATCGCTGCCCAGGTAGGAGCTGTTACTGCATACGCTGGTGTATGACAGGACCGAATCACCATTACTGCTACACTCACTGCAGAGAGGAGAGATCAGACACCATAGGAATACAGAGATTTATGTACTGACTATACACTGAACAGCAAAATACATTGTAGTGTTAGGATCAAACTACGCCAGGCCTTGCCCCCACACAATATGAATACTATGGCTGCAGGCTAAATAAAGCGCTCAGGTCTGCTTCTAGAACTGTAGGGGACAAAAAAAGTAAAGATCATGCAGAAAGCAAATCACTGGCACTATCAGCAGAAAGTAATCGATTCCTTCCTACAGTGATTGTATCTCTCCTCCTAATTGAAAAGCAGCAGCCCCCCACCTTCTCCACCAGCACAGGTAGCTGGGTGGCTGTTACCCGCTTACCTCCAGTACAAGTAGCTAGACGGCCGTTACCACCCTTCACCCACATGGCCCAGTTAACGGGCCTAAGAGGCGACTCAAGGCCATGGCATTTACTCTCTTAGCTCTAGACACTAAACATGTTGTGTTATTTCTGTTCAAACAATACCAGTTGCCTGGCGGACCTGCTGGTCTATTTAGCTGCAGTAAAGTCTAAATCACAACAGAAACAACAACCATACAGCTAATCTTGTCAGATCTGACAATAATGTCAAAAAACACCTGATCTGCTGCAAGGCATGCATGCTCTGGGTCTATGGCTAAAAGTATTATAAGCAAAGACAGCCAGGCAACTGGTTTAGAAAAATAAATATGGCAGCCATAATATACCACTTGCTTCAGGTTCCCTTTAACAAACATACCGGAGTTCACGCACTTATCCAATGGCTCCAAATGTTGAGGAAGCTCACTGGAATTCTTCAGAACACATTTTTAGCTAATTTAAAAGCGGAGGCCTGGGGCCCCGACGCAGCGGACCGCGGGTCGGGTCCTGCAAGGGGCCCCCAGGCCGTCCTTGTTAAGTGATATAGTTATAGGTCGCAAAGGTTCTGCTCTGCTCTGCTCTGCTCTGCTCAAAATAAATTGCTGACAAAATAATTTTTATAAATTCAAGTAGCATTTAATTTTCATCATTTAAAATAATGCAGTGAACAAACAGACAAGAAATCAACAATATTTGGGGTGACCGCCCTTCGCCTTCAAAACAGCATCAATTATTTTAGGTACACTTGCAGTTTTTGAAGGAACTCATCTGGTAGGTTGATCCAATCATCAATGGAGAATTAACCTCAGAGCTTCTGTAGATGTGAAATTGTAGGCTTCCTCACAACCTTCTGTCTCCATGAAATCCCAGACACACCATGTGGATATCAGGTCTCTGTAGGGGCCAAACCATCACTTTTAAAAGACTTCTTTATGCTAAACATGGTTCCTAATCACTTTGGCTGTATTTGTGGGGTTATTTTCCTGCTGCAGAATAAATGTGGGGCCATTCATACGCCTCTCTAATGAATAAGAACAACAGCATACATTATACCCACATATATGATTTTCACCTTTGTTTCATAAATATCACACATGGAAAAAAAAGGTTCATTTGGCATCTTGTTAAACGGGTGGTCAAAGGCAAAGCCACAGCCAGTAACCGTGCCAAATTTTGCCAGGAAGAGTGAAGTGGGCGTCATGTTGAACAAACCCAACAGCCAATGAAAAGAGATCCCACCACAGGCAAATATACACAGCAGTGGAGAGAGTGATTAGTCAGTCCATCTTGTGTGGTTTGGGCAACCTTGTTAACCCCCCTGGCAGTCTAAAAAATTCCGCCAGGAGGCAGCGCACGGGGTCTGGGGGGGGGGGGCGGCACGGCGGATAGCGGCGATCGAGCGCGGGGCGGCGGCGATCGGTGTGCTGACGCAGCTAGCAAAGTGCTAGCTGCGTGCAGCAAAAAAACAAAAAAAAAACAAAATTAAGCAAAATTGGCCCAGCAGGGCCTGAGAAAACCTCCTGCGCGGCTTACCCCGAACTACGTTACCGCCAAGGAGGTTAATAGTCATGATTTTCCTGTATAAATCATTGGTTTTAACGATAAAAAAGTCAGTTACATATCATAGAGGAGAGTCAGTGATATTTGATAAGTGAAATTAAGTTTATTGGATTTACAGAACGTGTGCAATAATTGTTTAAACAAAATTAGGCAGGTGCATAATTTTGGGCACCACAAAAAAAAAAAAAAAAATAAAAAAAATAAATCAATATTTAGTAGATCCTCCTTTTGCAGACATTACAGCCTCTAAACGCTTCCTGTAACTTCCAATGAGAGTCTGGATTCTGGTTGAAGATATTTTGAACCATTCCTCTTTACAAAACATCTCTAGTTAATTTAGGTTTGATGGCTTCTGAGCATGGACAGCTCTCTTTAACTCACACCACAGATTTTCAATTATATTCAGGTCTGGGGACTGAGGTGGCCAATCCAGAATGTTGTACTTGTTCCTCTGCATGAATGCCTTAGTGGATTTTGAGCAATGTTTAGGGTCCTTGTCTTGTTGAAAGATCCAGCCTTGGCGCAGCTGCAGTTTTGTCACCGATTCCTGGACATTGGTCTCCAGAATCTGCTGATACTGAGTGGAATCTATGCATCTCTCAACTTTGACAACTTTTCCAGTGGCCACACAGCATGATGGAACCACCAAAATATTTTACTGTAGGTAGCTGATGTTTTTCTTGGAATGCTGTGTTCTTTTCCCTCCATGTATAATACACCTTGTTATGCCCAAATAACTCTTCAGTCCACAGCACCTTATTCAAAAATGAAGCTGGCTTGTCCAAATGTGCTTTATCATATCTCAAGCGGCTTGGTTTGTGCTGTGGGCTTCCTCTGCATCACAGCATCACCTTGTGTAAAGTGCGCCGAATGGTTGAACGATGCACAGCATCTCCATCTGCAGCAAGATTATGTTGCAGGTCTTTGGTGCTGGTCTGTGGGTTGACTGACTATTCTCACCATTCGTTGCTTCTGTCTGAGATTTTTCTTGGTCTGCCACTTCGAGCCTTAAATTGAACTTAGCCTGTGGTCTTCCATTACCTCAATAAGTTACTAACCGTGGAAACAGACAGCTGGAATCTCTGAGGCAGCTTTCTGTATACTTCCCCTAAACCATGATGGGGAACAATCTTTGTCTTCAGGTCATTTGAAAGTTGTTTTGAGGCCCCCATGTTTCTATTCTTCAAAGAAAGTATTTTTATTTGTATTTTTTTTTTTAAAAAGAGAGAAACTTACAATTACCCCCGAAATTCTCTCATAATTGGATTCACCCGTGTATGTAGGCCAGGGGTCACTGAGCTTACCAAGCCAATTTGAGTTCCAATAATTAGTTCTAAACGTTTTGGAATCAATAAAAATGACAACAGTGCCTAAATGTAAGCACCTGCCTAATTTTAAACAATTATTGCACCCTTCTGTAAATGCAATACACTTAATTTCACTTCTCAAATATCACTGTGTGTGTCTCCTACATGATATATTTAACTGACATTTTTTATCATAACAACCAATGATTTATACCGGAAAATCATGACGATTAACAAGATTGCCCAAATTTTCGCATCCCACTGTATGCGAGTGGCAGTAGACGGAGCCAGTCAGAGAACTGTATTATGTCAGGGAGAGATTACAACATAGTAAAGGTGCCCATACATTACACGACTTGGCAACTATCGACCATCCAGTTTCATAATTATCAAATCAGAAAAACATTAAAAAAAAGTGCCGCCAACTGCATGCCCAATTGAACATGCTGCAAGATGCCAGGCTGAAATGGTCAATCGGGTGCACGGCAGTAACAGCGAGTGATAGTGGGACAAGCAACGAACAACAAAACCAACTGCGCTATCCCCCAGTGTACATTTATGCATGATCTGTGCTGTGTCGCCCACCGCATAGTGCCAATCATCAGAATACACGGCTTTTCCATTCATGCCATCCCACACCACATGCCATGCACCGGTGGCATGTATGGAAGAGCAGCACATCGCGAAGATGGAAGGCCACCGCGTGGTGGGACAGGACATGTATAAATGCACACACAGGGGGTACATTTATACACTGGGGACCGGCAGCAGACTCGGACAATTCCAGAGATATTTTATGCGGAAATTGATTGGGAATCCACCTACGATATAAGGGCAGCCAACAGATCTCTCTCTAAGATTCAATCAGAGAAATGTGTTACTTGGTGGAATCTGCTCATCACTAAATGTCTGGCTACAGTGTTCGCACCACAGATCTGTGTTTCATGAGATCTAGTTTGTCAATCTCACTTGCTCACCCCGACCTCCCAAGACTCACCAGCAGTGTTGTTTAGGCCCCGCTGTGATTTCAATCTATGGTGTGTGAACCCTGGGGATGATTACCGTAATGTGATGCAAATCATTTCTTCAAACATTCAAATTTCATGAAAATTATACAACTTCAACCTGTACCACAAAAATTGACAGTTATTCTCATTGGTCCAAATTCAAGCTGCATATTAAATTTACAGGACATTTGACTGTTAAGAGAAATTTGCATCTCATTGATCATCCCTAGTTAACTCCACCCTTACCTAAACATTAACTCCTTCCTCTCCATGCCAGGTCGAGCTTAACAGGAACCTAAACTGGGAGGGAAATGGATGGTTTCTTTTAAAACAATACCAGTTGCTTGTTGGTCCTGCTGATCTCTTTGGCTGCAGCAGTGGTTGCATCACACACCTGAAACAAGCATGCAGCTAATCCAGTCTGACTTCAGTCAGAGCACCTGATCTGCATGCTTGTTGAGGGGTTGTGACTAAAAGTATTAGAGACACAGAATCAGCAGGAGAATCAGGCAACTGGTATTATTTGAAAAGGAAAAATCCATATACCTCTTAGTTTAGTGTGACGGATTGCGGAGAAACCGCCGCGTGTTCTGGCAGTGAGGCGGCGGAATTCGCGCACAGAGCGGCGGTTTCCCCGCAGCAACATGCTTCTGGTTTGTCTGGACCTAGTAGTGCACACAGATGGAGAGCTGCGCGCGCCGCAAGACAGGCTCTTTATGCCAATAGGAGAAGGGTCAGCTGATCGAGGTGGTCAGCTGATCCCAGCTCAGCAGGTGATTGGTTGATGGGAGCTGGGCGGCGCTTTACACACACATACATACATACATACATACATACATATATATATATATATATATATATATATATATATATATATACATATCTTGCTGTTCAGTTGCTGGTTGTCTGGCGTTGCGAATACCTATGTGTTAGCACTCAGACCTTAGTCAGATCCTTCAGTGTGGTGGAACCAGGAGGACCTGGAAATCCACACTTAGCCAGTTAACTGTATTATTATCTGTGTTATTCTCTAGCATAGTTCCAGGGTGTAGAGACCACGGACCTCACACCCCAGACTAGGAATATTGCATCTCATCTGTGTTATTCCTTAGACCAGTTCCAGGGTGTAGAGACCACAGACCTCACACCCCAGACTAGGAATATTGTATATCATCTGAGTTAATCCTTACACCAGCCCCTGGGTGTGAGACCACGGACCTCACACTGAAGACTAGGCATTATTGGATATCCGTTTATGAATTGTATCTCTCCTGACTTCTCTTCTGTTTTCTGATTCGGTACCTTCGCACATCTGATCTACTGTTGCCGACCCTGCCTGTCCCTGGTTACCGAATCTGTCTCCTGTCTCTGTACTTTATCTGCCTGTGTGTTGCCGACCCGGCCTGCCCGACCCTTCTGGCTGTCACCCGCCCCTTTGGATGCTCAGTCCTCCTGCAGGGGTCCCCTGCTCCTCAGAGGGGGGCCCTGCTGCAAAACCAGTCGGGGACTCTCCCTCCTGGAGCCCTTGACTGCAGTAGAGTCTTTCTCTACTTATTGGACCACCTGCTACCCTGGTGGTTCAATTTCTACTGTTACACCAAACACTTACATGCTTCAGGTGTCTAGAGGTTAGTACTATATCTGTATTATTGGTGATTCTGCAGATCACCAATAATCAAATTCTCTCTGGTTGCTGACACCTATCGCTACATTTAGGTTCCCTTTAAAGAGACACTGAAGCGAAAAAAAAATGATGATATTATGATTTGTATGTGTAGCACAGCTAAGAAAAAAAACATTAAGATCAGATACATCAGTCTAATTGTTTCCAGTACAGGAAGAGTTGAGAAACTCCAGTTATCTCTATGCAAAAAAGCTATTAAGCTCTCCCACTAACTTAGTCGTGGAGAGGGCTGGTATCTGACTTTTATTATCTGAACTGTAATTGAACTGTTTACTTTTCCTCTGCTAGAGGAGAGTTCGTTACTTCACAGACTGCTCTGAAAGACTCATTTTGAATGCTGAGTGTTGTGTAATCTGCACATATTATAGAGTGATGCAATGTTAGAAAAAACACTATATACCTGAAAATAAAAATATGAGAATATTTTCTTTGCTGCTAATCTTCTAGTAATTATTCATAGTACACAACCAATTCATTATATCATATATTTTTTTCGCTTCAGTGTCTAGGATACCCGAAGTGACATATGACATGAGGAGATAAACATGTGTATGTACAGTGCCTAGCACACAAATAACTATGCTGTGTTCCTTTTTTTCTTTCTCTGCCTGAAAGAGTTAAATATCACGTATGTAAGTGGCTGACTCAGTCCTGACTCAGACAGGGAGTGACTACAGTGTGACCCTCACTGATAAGAAATTCCCCTTTTTATCTCTTTCTTGCTCTCAGAAGCCATTTTCTTCTAGGAAAGTGTTTTATAGTTGGAATTTCTTATCAGCGAGGGTTACACTGTAGTCACTTCCTGTCTGAGTCAGGACTGAGTCAGCCACTTACATACCTGATATTTAACTATTTTAGGCAGAAAAAAAAACAAAAAAAAAAACACCACAGCATAATTATTTGTGTGCAAGGCACTGTACATACCCTTTTCCATCTCACATGTCACTTCGGGTATCCTTTAAAGGGCAACTGAAGTATGAAGGATATGGGGGCTGCCATGTGCATTTCTTTTTATACAATACCAGTTGCCTGGCTGTCCTGCTGACCCTCTGCCTCTAATACTTTTCACCATAGACTCTGAACAAGCATGCAGCAGATTAGGAGGTTTCTGACATTGTCAGATCTGACAAGATTAAGCTCTTTCCCACCAGGACGTTGCTTTTTTTTATGGGACGTTATAGGTCGCATAACGTGCCCCTAACGCAACGTCTGGTGGTGCTGGAAGAGGACGCTACCAAGAGCTGCGTTATGCAGCTCTTGGTGTGCCTTTTTTGTGCTGTGCAATGCAGAGACCACGTGATCCACATCACAAGGTCCCGCCAGCCAATCGCTGCACAGAGCGGCTGCTCCAGGAAGTAAACACCGCACATCACAGTGCAGTGAATATTAATTAGGCATATGGCTGGCCGCGGAGGGGGGGGGGGGGTGGGGTAGTCCTCCTCCTCCATCACTGAGTATGTGCAAACATAATGCACAGCATGCAGCACTTTCTTTTAACTTGCTGCGTTACAATGTAACGCAACATGGGCACTGTGAACAGCCCATTGATCTTTCATTGCTGTGCGGTGGGCTGCGTTACAGGCTGCACTAACGTGCGCCTGTAACATCTTACTGTGAAACCAGCCTAACTGCATGCTGGTTCCTGGTGTTATTCAGACACCACTGTAGCCATATAGATCAGCAAGGCTACCAAGCAACTGGTATTGGCCTCCATAGCCTTACTTCAGTTGCCCTTTAAGACTCGCATTGTGTATCCGGTTAAAACCAGGGCTGTGGAGTTGGAGTATTTTTGGGTGTCTGGAGGCGGAGTCGGGAAGATGCACCGACTCCTAATGAATTTAAACTGTAATTAAAATAGAAAATTAATAAAATGTTCTATCAGATAATAGTCCACTTAAATAATTTATAAATACTGTAATAGTTGTGCTTAGTCCACAAAAATGAAATAAACCAATCAAAATTAGTTACTTGTGCTGCATCAATAAAAGCAGTCCCCTTATTTTTAAGTCAGATATACATATCTGATTTTGAACACACACACACACAATAAAGCCTGATGTGTAGCCGTGTCACTAACATAGATGGTCAAGGAGATGGAAATAATTCTGCGCTAATGCCGATTTATGCTAATGTATGCACTCCTTTTGCTCATGAAATCAAATATTTTGATGTTAAAATTTGGTTTCGTGACTACGAATTAAATGGTACCTGAGACAGGTGAAAAGAAAAGTTTTATACATACCTGGGGCTTCCTCCAGCCCCCTTCAGGCCAATCAGTTTCTCGCCGTCGTCCTCCACAACCTGGATCTTCTGCTAGGAGTCTCGGTAATTCAGCCAGTCAGCGCAGTCCGGCCAAGTGCTGCTCCTACAGCCAGGAGCATTCTGCACCTGCGCAATAGTGCTGCGCACGTGTAGTACGCTCCCGGCGGCGGAGTGTGTGCACTACGCCAGACTGGCTCAAGTACCTGGACCCATAGCAGAAGATCCAGGTGGCGGAGGAGGACAGCAAGGGACTGATCAGCCTGAAGGGGGCTGGAGGAAGCCCCAGGTATGTATAAAACTTTATTTTCATCTGTCTCAGGTTTACTTTGTTACACACTAGTACTATACTCTACATATGCACTCTCCACAGAGCTGCAGGAATCCACTGAGAATGTTGTGCACATTCAACACAGAGCTGTTATCTATCACCCATAAACCTGGTTCAGATTGTGCATGAAGAATGTGTGATGGAGGAAGAATTTCCTCATTCCTCTGCAGAGTACCTGCACATCATTCTTACATGTACCCACAGTTATATTGCCCAGGGCCTAATAGATGTTCTTTGTTCCGGTCTGAACCTTTTACAAGTACTAGTTTTAGTCTATGACTAAAGGGAATACATATAGCAGTCTACATATCCTTCTCACTTCAGTTGTCTTTTAAAATTCCTAAGTGTTGGTAGTTAATGGACTAATTTCATTTTACATACTTTCAATCAACAAGATTTTAATATGCAAATTAGTCAGAGTCGAGGAGTCAGAGGAATCCTAAACTGAGGAGTTGGAGTCGGTGGATTTTTGTACCGACTCCACAGCCCTGGTTAAAGCATACCACCAATTGATGGAAAGCTCCATTGCACATTACATGCGGTGTGACATTCAATTTGATGCAGTTAAAAGTATGCTTCAGTGCAACTGTAAGGGCAAGTTCACATTGGAGCGCATCCACTCCGGTGCTGCCGTTCCGTTAGCGGAGCAGGAATGAAACGTCCCGACATGTCGGGAACGTCCTCTCTGATGAGTGGAACGCAGGGAACGGAACAGGAGTGGACCGGAGCATTGTGAACTTTTCCATTGGGAAAGCATTGCTGCCGCTCATTGGAGCGGAACGTAACTCAATGTGAACCGAGCCTAAATGTATGTCACAATGCCTTAGTGTGAGTAGCCTTGAGGCAGGGGACACAACTGTTTTCATGCATGTTTTCTGAATGAGTTCTGAGGAACTTGTTAATCAATAGCTAGTACACAATGCGCTTTTCGCACGCGGAAAAAAAAAATTCTGGAGGATGATTCTGCAGTTTTCTTTAACAGTTACATTAGCGGCTGTGGGGAGGAGAGAAAAAAAGAAACTTTTTTCCTGCATACAAACACACATGGCATGCAGAAAAACATGTTCAGAAAACTGAAAGACAAGTGTGTCCCTTTCCTTAAAGTGTACCAGAGACTAACAAATAGAACAAATCTATACTTATCCTGGGCTTGCCCCAGCCCCATAAACACATCTGAGTCTCTTGCCGTCCTACCGCAGTCTGCCATTCAGCCCCGGTAACTGGCTCAGTCAGGTCCAGTCTGGGTCCAGTGGCGTCCCTACCATGGGGCGGCCAGGAGCGCTCCGCTCCGGGTGTCAGCTCCAGGGGGGGTGTCATCAAGGCCTCCCCAGAAGCCTTGATGACACAGGAGGGGAAGCAGCGCTGAAGGAGGGGTAGCAGCGTCGGCGGGGAGGGGGGAAATACCCCCCCCCCACATCTCCCTCACCTGGGTCCCCTCCTTCGGCGCTTCCCCTCCAAGGGCAGAACGGGCACTGACAGGGCGGCTGATAGCCGCCCTCAGTTTACCCGAGCAGGGCTACGGGAAGATGGCCACCGAAGCCCGCACTGGAGACAAAAATAGACGGCAAGATGGCCACCGACGCCATCTTGCCGTCTATTTTTGTCTCCAGTGCGGGCTTCGGTGGCCATCTTCCCGTAGCCCTGCACTGATGACGCAGCAGGAGACGGCGCGGGACATTCAAGAGGAGCTGCGGAGGCTGCCTGGGATTCGGAAGAGAGGTTTCATCTGCAGGTAAGTGAATGGTTTTTTTTTCTTTTACAGGTGCACCGGCCAGGCCACCCACCGCTGCTGCCCACCTACCCACCGCTGCTGCCCACCACCTACCCACCGCTGCTGCCCACCTACCCACCACTGCTGCCCACCTACCCACCACTGCTGCCCACCGCTGCTGCCCACCTACCCACCAGGCTACCCACCGCTGCTGCCCACCTACCCACCACTGCTGCCCACCTACCCACCACTGCTGCCCACCTACCCAGCAGGCTACCCAGCAGGCTACCCACCACTGCTGCCCACCTACCCACCAGGCTACCCACCACTGCTGCCCACCTACCCACCACTGCTGCCCACCTACCCACCACTGCTGCCCACCTACCCACCAGGCTACCCAGCAGGCTGCCCACCTACCCACCAGGCTACCCACCACTGCTGCCCACCTACCCACCGCTGCTGCCCACCTACCCACCGCTGCTGCCCACCTACCCACCACTGCTGCCCTCCTACCCACCAGGCTACCCAGCAGGCTGCCCATCTACCCACCAGGCTACCCACCACTGCTGCCCACCTACCCACCACTGCTACCCACCTACGCACCACTGCTGCCCACCTACCCACCACTGCTGCCCACCTACCCACCACTGCTGCCCACCTACCCACCAGGCTACCCAGCAGGCTGCCCACCTACCCACCAGGCTACCCAGCAGGCTGCCCACCTACCCACCACTGCTGCCCACCTACCCACCACTGCTACCCAGCAGGCTGCCCACCTACCCACCAGGCTACCCAGCAGGCTGCCCACCTACCCACCACTGCTGCCCACCTACCCACCACTGCTACCCAGCAGGCTGCCCACCTACCCACCACTGCTACCCAGCAGGCTGCCCACCTACCCACCACTGCTGCCCCCCTACCCACCAGGCTACCCACCATGCTACCCACCTACCCACCACTGCTGCCCACCTACCCACCAGGCTACTCAGCAGGCTGCCCACCTACCCACCACTGCTGCCCCCCTACCCACCACTGCTACCCAGCAGGCTGCCCACCTACCCACTAGGCAATCAGGCTGCTCACCCTTAACCACCTACCCACCAGGCTATCAGCTTGCCAACACTCAAATCTGCTACCGATATTGTGTATTTTGTGGTCAGATCTGCTACCGACATTGTGTATTTTGTGGTCAGTTTAACTACCGTCATTGTGTATTTTGTGGTCAGTTTAACTACCGTCATTGTGTATTTTGTGGTCAGTTTAACTACCGTCGTGTATTTTGTGGTCAGTTTAACTACCGTCGTGTATTTTGTGGTCAGTTTAACTACCGATATTGTGTATTTTGTGGTGAAATCTGGTGCTGACATTGTGTATGTTCTGGTCAAATCTACCGCAAGATTGAATGATTTTTTTCTGGTCAAATCTGCCGACATGATTGAATGTATTTTCTTGTGAAATCTGCTCACATAACGTGTAATGTCTGGTGAAATGTTCTCGCATTACGTGTATTTTATGTTGAAAGCTTCTGACATTTTGTGTATTTTCTGGAGAAAAGCTGCGCAATGATGTGAATTTTCTGGAGAAAGGTTGACTAAAACTTGGGTGCACTTTTAAATTAGCTCCGCCCCATCCGGTCATAGCCACGCCCAAAAACTGATTTTTGTGCCCTCCTTCATTCGCTTCGCGCATGCGCGCACACACACACACACACACACACACACACACACACACCAAGTTGCCTGTGCTATAATAAATCTTTTGTTTATTACAAAGATTTGTCGTCATTGAGGTAAGCTACCTGACGTTTTTGTCAATTTTAAACTGTTTTTAGATGCTTTTATTTATGATTAGGGCGCCTCTTTACAAATGTCTAGTACTCCTAGGACAGTGTCTCCCAACCTTTTTTGACATTGTTACACATCACGCCAAATGCTCAGATCTCTGTGACACGTCTCATATGTATAATAGAAAAAAATACTATTAATAACCACAAATAGGCTAGAACCTTTCAGGCATATTAATAAAAACAATCAGTGGGACAGTTAGCCGCTCCCGGGGGGGGGGGGGGGGGGGGGGGGGGGGCTGCGGGGAGACTGCCCCCCCTTCCCCCAGCACTAGAGAAAAGGGGAAAACAAGGGTGAATGAGGGAGAGATGAGGAGTGGAGAGCTTGATAGGGCTGGTGCACACCAGAGCGGTTCTGGAGCGTTTTTTAAAACGCTTGCAGGGGGGGGGGGGGGGGGGGGGGGGGGGAGGGACCGCTTGGCTAATGAAAGTGAATGGGATGGTGCACACCAGAGCGGCTTGTTTTTTCCACAAATGCAAACTCGGGGGCTGCAGCATTTTTGAGATTTCTATAGGAAAGTGGAAAACCGCTCTGAAAAACGCTTGATCAGAGCGATTTTCCAGGCGTTTTTGTTACAGGAGCTGTTCAGTAACAGCTTTACTGGAACAATATATGAAATCTGCTACACAAAAACGCTCCAAAAAACGCTAGGCCTCTCTAAACATGCCTAGAATCGCTCTGAAATCTGCTTCAAAAACCTCTAGCATTTTGCAGATCTGCTACAGGTTTTTGGTGTGCATTGTCACCCAGATAGAGCAGAGAGCATATCTGTATTGCAACCCCACATCACACAGAGGCTAGTTGCCTGTAATGTGTCTCCTGTCCCTGCCAGTCTCTCTCTCAAGTCAGAAAGCAGCCCTCCTGGAGTCTAGGGACTGTCAAAAACTTTTCAACCTGTGAAATACCTTATGTAGCTGTCCACATCAGTCTTTACAATAGTGAGAGAGCTGAGTTTTTCCCACAGACCCTGCAGGAGGCAAGCCTCTGTACAGTTACCAGCTTGCCAGCTGCTTCAGCGATTTCAGGGATTTTTTTTTTTAAAGGTACAGGAGGTATTCCAGACATCCAGCTAGCCATTCATCTTTTCTTGCACACAGTCACAGCATGTCTCTATCCCTCAGCCCCCTCTCCCAGGAGATCAGGGGACATCTGCAGGCTGAAAGATAAGATGCAATGCACAGTGAGTTAGACTCACCATGATTTGTCCTGTTCCTGGCTGCTTCCAGCCTTGTCAGCAGAACACACAGACACTGCATGTCTCAAATCCAAATAAAAAAAAGCTTTATTGGCAGGACCAAATACATTTAGCATTGCCAAAGCAAAACAAAACATTAACATGGGGAGGGGGGGATTGTGGGAATAAGGGAAGTGTTACTCAGTGCAGTGAGTAACACAGACTCACTGAGATCATGTGTCCATGCTCTGGGCTGCTTCTGCTTCACAGTCTGCCCCCCTGCTTCTACACACAAACACTATCACTATACCCAGAGCCGTGACAAGGTCCTCCAGCACCCAAGGCTGAGACACCAAAATGCGCCCCTCCATCCCTCCCACCCGTCACACACTGATTGCTATTAGACTAGGTGCCCCAGAGCCCCCAACACCTTAATCTCTAGTTATGTGGCTTGCAGTCACTGTCATGTATCCTTTTTTTAATTTCTCTCAGCTTCAAACACAATAGGGGAATGATAGCTGAATGAGTTGTGTGCCCCCTCCTACACTGCGCCCTGAGGCTGGAGCCTCTCTTGCCTCTGCCCTGACTATACCTCACAGATCAGCAGCCGCTGAATGCCTGGGGGTGGGCAGCGGAACTTCCTGAAGTGTGCTGGTAGGCGGGGCAAGCCTCTTAAGTAAAAACAAATAAACAGCAGTGGGGAAAACAACTCTGTCAGCAGGGGGCCTTTGAAGTGGTGGGGGCCCTAGGGCAAATGCCTAGTCTGCCTGAATGGTGGCGCCGGCCTTGGGCAAGGCATGACTGCAAACCAAAATACATGTCAAATTGCACACTTGGAAACATTTCTACCCCAATTGGATGGGGTGCAACTAGGAGACAAAATATAGCTCAAAATGGGAACATTGGCACCCAAAGCAATTAAAAATTGTTTTAGACCACTATCTAACTTAAGTGAGGATGAGCAAGTCTTTAAAAAGGTGACCAATAATGGTACAATTTGCCAGACCATTGTTTACAAATAATTCTTGACATAAGCATTCAGGAATGCTGGTTTGGGACCACTAAGACAAAAATCTCCTAACCAATTCAATCAGATTGATCAAATGGATCCAAAAATCAGATAGAGATTTAATTAACGTGATCAGATTGGTTAGGAGATTTTTGTCCATCAGTGGTCCCAAACAATTAATTCCCAGATAGAGATAATATATATTTGTTAACAAATAATACAAAACATGCTGTGAACAGGATTGATGGAGGGGGGGGATGCAGAAAACACTTTCAGTTTCCACATGACAAGTGCCACAGTTTGGCCCTTTCCCGATTACAGTGATACCTTATTTCACTACTAGCTGGGCATGCAGCATTATCCCAAGCATACATGTCAGTAGTGATCGGATGTGATTGCTAGGGCAACAGGTCAGGGGCCCCAGTGCTGTACATATGCATCACTAGGTAATGGCAGAGCAATGCATCTGTAGAGAACTGGTTCCCAAAACTATTGCCTTTGCAATAACTACTGATCACTACAGGCGGCAGTCATTAAAGGTTTATTAACCTCCTTGCCGGTCTAATTCCCGCCGGCAAGGAGGCAGTGCAGCACTTTTTTTTTTTTTTTTTTTTTTAAATCATGTAGCAAGCCCAGGGCTTGCTACATGATAGCCGCTGAGCGGCAGCATCCCCCCACCCACTCAGATCGCCTTCGGCGATCAGAGTAAGCAGGAAATCCCGTTCAGAGCGGGGATTTCCTGCAGGGCTTCCCCGGTCGCCATGGCGACGGGGCGGGATGACGTCACAGGGAATCCCGATCCGCCCCTCAGCGCTGCCTGGCACTGATTGGCCAGGCTGCGCAGGGGTCTGGGGCAGGGGGGCTGGGCGCGGCGGGTAGCGGCGAATTGGCGGGTAGCGGTGGCGATCACATACTACACGCAGCTAGCAAAGTGCTAGCTGCGTGTAGGAAAAAAAATTGTGAAAAATCGGCCCAGCGGGGCCTGAGAAATCCTCCTGCGCAGGTTACCCCGAGCTGAGCTCGGGATAACCGGCAAGGAGGTTAACAGATATAGATATTACAGGGGTAAAACAAAAAACACTGCAACTCAACTCAAACTGATTTGCATCTGATTGACCACCCCTAATTAGCAGCTCTGCCAAGCAACTGGTATTGGAGGGAAAAAAATAAATTACAAAATCAAGTTACAGAATTTTGCCTGCTCATCCCTACATACAAATATGCAAGCCTGGAATATCTAAAACCAATAGAAAGTGGATTATATATGTACTAGTAAAGAAGCTGCCCAAAAATGGGCGCTAAGCTACAGACGCTCTCCCTCCACCCCCCCCCCCCCCCCCCCCAGCAACGCCAGCACAGCCGTGTTCCACTCGACCGTCCTCCGCCGCTGTCCGCAGTATATGCATACAGGGAGAAGTTGCATGCTTGGCAGTTGGAAAAGGCTGTTATTTCCCACAATACAATGAGTATCTGACAGCAAACTGTCAGGTCTGGAAGCAGGGACACACATACAGGGACAGGACGCAGAGACACTGGGGTTTTATTATATAGGATATGTATCTGACCTGTGGTTATCCACCATGTATTCTTCTTGATAACCTACCCCTTCCAAAGAAAATCCCAAGAACTTACACACTGACAGACTCATGGTCTGTGGTCAGAAAACAGCTTACAGGCTGAGCTAAGGAGCCCACCCACCAGTGTGCAGGGGGCAGGAACTCCCACAAAGCAGTAGTAGGGAGGGGGCAATGAGATGCAAATATTACCAAGTTAAAGCAGAATCATGCAATTTTACATGCAAATATATGCAGCTTGGAAATGGGACAAATGAATTCTGCCAAGGTCATGGTCCGTTTTCAAGCTTCATACATTTGTATGTAAAACTTGCATAATCCTGCACCAGCTTGGAATGATTTGCTTATCATTGATGATCCCTAGTCAGAGGCTCTTCAACAAAAACTGGCTATATTTTATTGTTCCAATTCTAAGCTGCAAACATTGCATACAATTAGCATAAAATTGACATCAGAGAATGGTTACCATTTCATTGACCAGGGGACTTGTTAGGGTCCTGGAATATCAGGAGCCCCTCTGCAGCGGTTTACCACTAAATAGTAAAGAGCTGAGCAGCGCTACTTAAAAACAGATGAATGCTTACCTGCAAAAGTGTGCAAGCCCCACTAATGGGATAAAATACACACTGAGCACACACATGACCTGTCTACCGCTTGGAGGATGTTGGTTTCCTCTAACAGCTTGCATGCAACTTGTTAGGTACTCGTCCCTCCCACTGTCGTAGAAGTCTTTCCTCCAATAGTGGCAGTTGTGTTCCCCCACAGAAATACTATAAACGCCCACTTTCAGACAGGCGTTTCATTCACTGCCTGTCAGCTGCTCTCCAGCACCAGCTGGGCACCAGTTAGCGCCTCAGTATTAGCACTGGAGTCAGATCTAAGCATGGCCACAGCCAGGGTCGGACTGGGCCACAGTAGTACGGGTTTTTCCCTCGGTGCCCCCCCCCCCTCCTTGTCTGACAGAGCTCTAATTACTGCTCGCAGCACAAATTCTCTTCTCAGTGCTGTAATCACTCATGCTGAGAGCAGTGGCGTAGCTAAGGAGTTGTGGGCCTCGATGCAAATTTTACAATGGGGCCCCCCCAAGCACGCTATACATAACTGATACGACGCACCAAAACCTGCCAATGGCAGCTACACTGTCAGAGGTGCAAAAAGGGGTTGCGAAATAGCTTGTTAATGATTACCACTGTTCAAAGTATCTATAGAAGTGATTATTACGAGCACAGGACCAATAGAGAGGTAAAATTGTAGTTGAGGGAGGGCCCTTCGGGGCCCTTTTGGCTCAAGGGCCCCGATACGGTCACAACCTCTGCAAAGTAGGACATTACTTTATATTGAAGGAGGGTACTCTATGCAAAGTTTTGCTGGGCAGCAGTGTCTCTGAATTACAATGCTGCTAAGATCATGTACATTTGGCCCTGTCCATAATACATCATGATCACGCCCACCTTCCGATGCATGGTCACGCTCTTTTTCACTGCAATCATGGGATGTGTGGGCCCCAGGTTGAAATTTCTTTGGTGGGCCCCCAGTGTCCCAGTCCGACCCTGGCCACAGCCATGCTCAGACTCGACATGTCACAGTGCTCTGCTGCGTAACACCACTGCATGTTAGCGCTTGACAAATGTCATCTAAGAACCGCAGCAATTCTGTGTTTAAATTGCACCTGAAATGCACTGACAGGCAGCAGATGGGAGAATGAACTACCCAACAAGCACACAGTTCAGCCTCCTGTCTGAAAGAGGCCTAAAGGAAACCAAAGAACTACAAGCATTTATACTTACCTGAGTACTTCCTCCAGCGCCCCCTGTAGGCTGTGGGCTTCCTCATCATTCTCCCAGTGGCGCCCATTTTTCCACTGTCTAGCTCGGTAGTCTGGGAGTGCTGGAAATCTGCAGCCATGCACATTCTTGATCATACTCCTGTGGCTAGGAGCAGTGGCGGACACAGCCAGCAGTGGGCCCCTGTGCAAAATTGTAATTGTGGGCCCCCTACGACCTGCAGAGCACCACGTCAAAATATGGGCGTGGCTACACGCGCCGCGGCAAAAAATAGGTGCGGATAGACGCCGCAGCAGAAAATGGGCGTGGCAATGACCGGATGAGGGCGGAGCTAACTGTAACTTAAAGCGAACCCGGGGTGAGGGTTTATTTCCTTTTAAACAATACTAGTTGCCTGGCGGCCCTGCTGATCTATTTGGCTGCAGTAATAAACTGAATTACACCAGCAACAAGCATGCAGCTAATCTTCTCAGTTTTGACAATATTGTCAGAAACCCCTGACCTGCTGCATGCTTGTTCAGGGTCTATGGTTGAAAGAATAAGAGGCAGAGGACCAGCACGGCAGCCAGGCAACTGGTATTGCTTAAAAGGAGAGAAATATGGCAGCCTCAAGATTATTCTCACCTCAGGTTCCCTTGAAAAGTGCAACGCAAAGACAGTGGGCCCAAGTTTTGGTGACCCTTTCCCCAGAAAATTCACATAATTGTGCAGGTTTTTTCAAGAAAATACACATCATGTCGGCAGATATGCCCAGAAAATACGTGCAATCAAGTCGGCAGATATGCCCAGAAAATACGTGCAATCAAGTCGGCAGATATGCCCAGAAAATATGTCCAATCATGTCGGCAGATATGCCCAGAAAATACATGCAATCATGTGGCAGACCTGCCCAGAACATACACCTGCTAATATAAATAAATAAACAAAAACATTTACTCACCTGCAGCAGCAGACCTCCTGTCCCAGCCTCCATCCGGCGCGCAGAAAAAGCTACCAAAATGCGATCACCAAGAAAAAATCCTCCTACCTATCACAGGAGATCGCAAAGGCCGCCAACAGACCAGCCCAACTATTCCGCACAGTTGATAGACTATGTAATCCATCCTGTCTAAAACCTACTATAACTCCCTCAAAGGAGCTATGCGAGAAATTTGCTTGCTACTTTGCCGTCAAAGTATCTTCTATTCGGTCTCTCATTCAGTCCACAGCACCCAAGACTCATGCAACTAATGGAAATAGCTGCAAAAACAGCCTAACACCCTGGACTGACTTCAAAAGTATTAGTGAGGAAGAGATCTCAGACATCCTCTGTCGTCTCCGCCAGACAACCTGCGACCTGGACCCTGGACCAACTAAACATATGCTGAAATGTCCTGACCTGCTTGGTCCAGCATTTCACAAAATAGTAAATTGCTCTCTGCAAGCAGGGAGGTTTCCTACCTCTCTAAAAGAAGGAATCATCAAGCCCCTTCTTAAAAAACCTTCCACGGATCCAGATGCTATGAGCAGCTACAGACCTGTCTCCAACCTCCCCTTCTTAGGTAAAGTTATTGAAAAGGCTGTCTATCTGCAACTTGAAACCAGGCTGTCAGTAAACAACATCCTGGACCCTCTACAATCTGGCTTTAAGAAACACCACAGCTGTGAAACAGCCCTCATTCAAGTCTGCAATGATCTGCTCATGGCAAGGGACAGAGGGGAATGCTCCATCCTAATCCTGCTGGATCTCTCAGCTGCTTTTGATACAGTTGACCATGAAATCCTGCTTAACAGACTGCAGGAGTACTGTGGCATCAGTGGATCAGTCCTCCAGTGGTTCAGATCATTCCTGACTGACAGAACACAGAGAGTATGCCTAGGACCTATAATGTCCAAACCTGCACCTCTACAATTCGGAGTGCCACAAGGATCAATCCTATCCCCTCTGCTGTTTGCAATCTACATGTTGCCACTCGGTACACTTATCCAACGACATGGCCTGACGTACCACTGCTACGCCGATGACACACAGCTATACCTGTCCTTCAAACCTGGTGGAACAGACCCTACCCCAAAAATAAACTCTTGCTTAGCTGAGCTTCAGGCATGGATGAATGATAACTGGTTGAAACTGAATGCTGACAAAACTGAGGTCCTGTTTGTCCAAAGCCAGTGCCCGCCATCAAAACAGCTCTATCCTAAAGCAACACCAATCAGGATTGGGAATTCAGACATAAACAGCTCCAACCTTGTGCGCAGCCTTGGCGTACTAATCGATGGGGAATTGAGTTTCAGAAACCAAATTTCATCTGTAGTTAAATCTTCCTTTTTTCATCTGAAGAACATTGCAAAGATTAAACATCTGATTCCCCCAGAGGATCTTCAAACCCTAGTCCACGCCTTCATCACATCACGGCTGGACTACTGCAATGCCCTTTATGCTGGCCTCCCCAAAAAAGACCTGCGTCGCTTGCAATTAGTGCAGAATGCTGCTGCCAGATTGCTAACAAACCAGCCTCGCCACTGTCACATTACACCGATCCTTCGCTCAATGCACTGGCTACCAGTAGAATGGAGAATACTCTTCAAGATTGGACTGCTGACATTCAAATCCCTGCACAATCTGGGCCCTGGATACATGAAGGACTTGCTGAAGCTGCACCACACCTCTCACAACCTCAGATCAGCAAGTTCTATAAACTTGGTCACTCCCAGAGTGCACCTCAAAAAATCTGGAGACAGAGCCTTCTGTCATGCTGCCCCTACTCTTTGGAACTCCCTACCACACCCAGTAAAGACAGCACCATCCCTGGAGCTATTCAAATCCAGACTGAAAAGCCACCTGTTTAGCCTGGCATTTCCAGATTTATAAAATTCTTCCTCTGTACCACGATGGTCGGAGCCATGCTTATGCGCTTTGAGTCCCACGGGAGAAAAGCGCTTTACAAATGTTATTTGTTGTTGTTGTTGTTGCAGCTCCCATGGGTGGTTGGGTGGATAGGTAGCCTGGTGGGTGGGGGAGTGGGTGGGTGGGTTGGTAGCCTGGTGGGTAGGTAGCCAGGTGGGTAGGTTGGTAACTAGCCCGGTAGGTAGGTAGGTAGCCTGGTGGGTGGGTAGGTAGGTAGCCTGGTGGGTGGGTAGGTAGCCTGGTGGGTGGGTTGGTAACTAGCCCGGTAGGTAGCCGGGTGGGTGGTTAGGTAGGTAGCCGGGTGGGTAGGTAGGTAGCCGGGTGGGTGGTTAGGTAGGTAGCCGGGTGGGTAGGTAGGTAGGAAGCCTGGTGGGTAGGTAGGTAGCCGGGTGGGTAGATAGGTAGCCGGGTGGGTAGGTAGGTAGGTAGCCGGGTGGGAAGGTAGCCTGGTGGGTGGGTAGGTAGTAGGGTGGGTGGTTAGGTAGGAAGCCTGGTTGGTGGGTATGTAGCCGGGTGGGTAGGTAGGAAGCCTGGTGGGTGGGTAGGTAGCCGGGTGGGTGGGTGGTTAGGTAGCCGGGTGGGTAGGTAGGAAGCCTGGTGGGTGGGTAGGTAGCCGGATGGGTAGGTGGTTAGGTAGCCGGGTGGGTAGGTAGGTAGGTAGCCGGGTGGGTAGGTAGGTAGGTAGCCGGGTGGGTAGGTGGTTAGGTAGCCGGGTGGGTAGGTGGTTAGGTAGCCGGGTGGGTAGGTGGTTAGGTAGCCAGGTGGGTAGGTGGTTAGGTAGCCGGGTGGGTGGGTAGGTAGCCGGGTGGGTAGGTAGGAAGCCTGGTGGGTGGGTAGGTAGCCGGGTGGGTAGGTGGTTAGGTAGCCGGCTGGGTAGGTGGTCGGGTGGGTGGGTGGTTAGGTGGGAAGCCTGGTGGGTAGGTAGGAAGCCTGGTGGGTGGGTGGGTAGGTAGCCAGGTGGGTAGGTAGGTAGGAAGCCTGGTGGGTGGTTAGGTAGTCAGTTGGGTAGGTAGGTAGGAAGCCTGGTGGGTGGGTAAGTAGCCGGGTGGGTAGGTGGTTAGGTAGCCGGGTGGGTAAGTAGCCGGGTGGGTAGGTGGTTAGGTAGCCGGGTGGGTAGGTAGGTAGGAAGCCTGGTGGGTGGTTAGGTAGTCGGGTGGGTAGGTAGGTAGGAAGCCTGGTGGGTAGGTAGCCGGGTGGGTAGGTGGTTAGGTAGCCGGGTGGGTAGGCAGGTAGCCCTTTGAGTAGCTATCCGGGTGGGGGGCCCGACTCCTATCCTCCCTCCCTCACCTCGGGGGCCCCCCTCCCGATGTGTGGCGGGAGAGCGAGCGGCAAATACAGGAAGTCTTCAGGGCTCCAGGCAGACGCTAGAGGCCCAGCCGCTTAGTCTCCAATATGTCTCCAACTCTGTCGACATATTGGAGACCAAGCGGCTGAGCCCTCTAGCGCATGCCTGGAGACCCGGATTTGCCGCTCTCCCGCCGCGCATACTGGGAGGGGGGCCCCCGGAGGGAGGATAGGAGTCGGGCCCCCCGGGGGAAAAAAATAATAAAAAAAATATATATTTAGAAAAAAAAATACTTAATGGGCCCCTGAAGAAAACGGAACTTCAGGGGCCCTCGTGCGGCATTCTGCGCAGGTACAGTGTGCCACTGGCCACAGAAGCACCATGGGGGGGGGGGGGGGGTTGCACACAAGCAGCCAGGTATACACATTGGATCATGACTGCGCCATGGCTTTACCCATTCCAGCCAGCGGAGGAACAAAGCAGCCCAGGAGGTCAGCGAGGGAGCCCACAAGCTTCAAGGTGCTAGAGGAAGCACCAAGTATAAATGCTTGTACACTTGAAAGTACACAGAGCATCAGTACAGAAGGAAAAAAAATGTTTTTTAATGAACCCCGCCATAAGTGAGGTTTGCAACTCAGTATGCTGTTGGGAAGACAGGGGTTACACCATTGCTTACCTACTGGGGGCTACTCGTAAAGCCCCCATTCCATGTGATGTTCACTATCCCAACCAACCAGAATCCTTCTGTAAAAGCACAGCCCCGGCTATAATGCATGCCAGGAGATGCAAGCGGCAATATATACTGGGAGCTGTAGTATGCATTGCGGCCAGGAGCACACTCTACAGCAGAATTCTTTTAGGTGCGGCCAGGTACAGCTGGCAACCATCACAGGGACAAGGGGCTACATGAACAGTACTACAGGTAAGAAATTGTGCTCCCCTAACCCCAATCAGCATACTGAGTTCCAAACCTCCCTTATGGGGAGGTTCAATTTGGCAAAGAATAAAAATTCTACAGGTGCACATGAAGGAAACATGAGGCAAATGAAGTCAGTGTAGCTTTATTTACCTGGGACTTCCTGCAGCCCTGAGAAGTCTGTGTCCCTTGCTGCAGTTCTGCTGTCACTCATTCATCCACTCCATATGGGTCAGCGGCTTCTGCGCATGCATGGGTGCATGCACCGCTCATGGTCACGCTTGTGGCCAGGAGTGTTCTGCGCAATAGTACTGCATAGAATTCTCCCAGGCAAGGCAGCACAAGCATCACACCCGTGCTTGCACAAAAGCCACAGCTACGGAGGGGACAACAGAAGAATGGGTGACAGCAGAACTGCAGGGAGGACTACACAGACTTTCAGCACTGAAGGAGGCTCCAGGTAAGTAAAGCTAAACTGATTTAAATGAACTGTAAACGACAAATGAATAAAATTGCTTATTGTTTACAACATTCATTTATTATAGAATATTTAGTCAGCGTCTGCCTACGATAAACATTTTTCCCCTCTCTGATTTTTATTCTGAAATGTATCACTGGAGGCTTTAGTTCTGCCAGGTGATCTGTATGGAATGTTAGAGAGTTCTATGCACAGAGGGAGATATTGCTTGCTTGGCAATAGGAAGCCATTATTTCCCTCAATGCAATGAGGATCACAGACAGCAAACTGTCAGGACCATATCAGGATGGCATCACACTCTGGGAGGAGTGAAACCACAATATCAGTCATACAGACAGCAGGACAGCCAGGCAATGTGCATTATTTAAAAGGAAACAAACAGGTCAGCCTCCATATCCCGCTCACCTTGGCTTTGCCTCATCTATAATTTAAAAAGGACAACTGCAACAAGAGATATGGAGGCTGCAAAAAGTATTTTCCCTTTAAACAATACCATTTGCTTTGCTATACAGCTGATCTATTTGGTTGCAGTAGTGACTGAATCACACCAGAAACAAGCATCAGATAATCTTGTCAGAAGTGACAATGGGCTCTATTCTCAAAGACTTCCTGCATGCGGTAAAGTACATGCGGGAAGTTTGCACCCAAAATACCGTCAATTTTGCATTCTCTAAATTTTCCGCATGTTTTTCCCGCATGCGGAAAAAGTGTGGTAAAAGTGCGGGATTCATGCGGAACAGTTTCCGCAAAAGTTTGTATTTTCCGCAATAAAAGATCAATTCTCAAAAATGTTCAGGCGCATCATTTCGTCGTTAATTACCGATCTTTTATCACCTACAAGTAGTAGGTGATATATTCCGCATCCCATTGACTTTAATGAAGTCTGGAGGCTTAAGGGCTGTGCTTGCTGGACTTTAACTTTTTTTTTTTAACACTTTTTCATGCGACCTTTTTACCGCATGATTCCCGCATGAATAATGGCTGTTTCCGCATCTTTTTTTCCGCATGCGGCAAACATGCGGAAAATATTAGTGAATGTGGAAAAAATGCGGGGTTTACCGCTGTCGGAAATATAGCGGTAAAATTTTGCGGAACTTTTAGCTCTTTGAGAATAGAGCCCAATGTCAGAAACACCTGATATGCTGCATGCTTGTTCAGGGTCAAGAGCTAAACAGATTACAGGCAGAGGATAAGCAGGATAGCCAATAAACTGGAATTGTTTAAAGGGAACCTAAACTGATAAGGATTTTTTCTTTTTAAAATACCAGTTGCCTACCTCTCCTGATGATCCTGTATCTCTAATCCTGTTAGCCACAGCCCCTCAACAAGCATGCAGATCAGGTGCTCTGACTGAAGTCAGACTGGATTAGCTGCAGGCTTGTTTCAGGTGTGTGATTCAGACACTACTGCAGCCAAAGATCAGCAAGACTGCCAGGCAACTGGTATTCTTTAAAAGGAAACATCCATATCCCTCTCATTTAAATTTCCCTTTAAAAGCAAGCGAATGAGCTCAGCTACTTACTGTGAGGACAGCTGGGGAAGGAGGCTGGCTTCTGCTGGTGGAGGAGGAGGCATGAGGCTGCTTCTGCTGCTGGTCCTGGTGGAGGAGGCAAAGGATGGCAGGCTGAATGGAGGGAGGGAGTCAGGTAGGCTGTGAGCGCTCCACGCCAGACTAGATCAGCTGATACCCATGCACAGTACAGAAGTACTATTCTAAGCTCCCACTTTTTCACATCAAATCCACGCCCCCTGCCAGTGATTGGTCAGGGGCGGGGTTTCGTGTGACAGGCTCAGCCTCAGCCCATAAGGATAGCTGCAGGCTGAGCTAGATGATGATGATGATGTAAGCGCCAAACCCCGTCCACAACACATTGCCAACCGTCTGTTAATTAACAATAGTGTTACTTTTTTGTGTCTGGGATTTCTGTATGAATCGCTGCAATGCCCATAAATATGCCTGCAGACAAGAGAGTCCCACCCCTCAGCCCTGCTAAACCAATCACCGCAGCCTAGCCTCAGCCTTTATCCCTCCCATTGACCAATGATGTCGCCAGTTTCTTTTTCCCTCCGTATTGGCCCCGCCTCCACATGTGGTAATCTCCTGCAAGCAGCCAGAGAGAATGGAAGGACGAGTGTGTGAAACAGGAGGATGTTATGTGAGTGACTGGCGTGTGCATGCCGGTGTTGTGTCTGATCACGCTGCCCTAAGGATTGCTCTGCCGCGCATGCTTATGCTACGTACACACATGCGACAACGATAGTTCGTTGAGAACGACGAACGAACTTTTAATTGATGAAAGAACGACCTAAGTAAAGTTATTTTTAAAAGGTGTGTAACGATCTGATCGTTAGAACGAACGTTACATCACAAAAAGCAACTATTGAGCCTGCGCATAAAAATGAGAAGTTTCACGGAGAAATAGTGAAATGCGCATGTCAAGCCTAGTACGAACAACCGTTTCCAACGATGTACTACTTTTGCAAACGATCGTCGTTAGTTAAAATCCGCCGAGACAGAACTTTCTTTTGTAGCGATTTGGCTCGTTCGTCGTTTGCCTTAATAGTCGGTGGTTCGTTTTTTGTAACGATCGTCGTTGGTAAAGATCGGGGAACGATCGTTACAAACGGCTATAGTCGCATGTGTGTACGCACCTTTAGTATCAAAATCGTGTAGAATTACACTGCATCACGTGACCTTTCCCCTGGAGGCTTAGCACATGCGCAGATGCAGTATTTTTAACCACTTCACCACTGAGGGGTTTTACCCCTTGAGCACCAGAGCAATTTTCACCTTTCAGCGCTCCTTCCATTCATTCGTCTATAACTTTATCATTACTTATCACAATTAAATGAACTATATCTTGTTTTTTCCGCCACCAATTAGGCTTTCCTTAGGTGGGACATTATGCCAAGAATTATTTTATTCTAAATATGTTTTATTGGGAAAATAGGAAAAAAATGTGGGAAAAAATTCATTATTTTTCAGTTTTCGGCCATTATAGTTTTTAAATAATGCATGCTACTGTAATTGAAACCCATGAAATGTATTTGCCCATTTGTCCCGGTTATAAAACCATTTAAATTATGTCCCTATCACAATGTTTGGCGCCAATATTTTATTTGAAAATAAAGGTGCATTTTTTTTCAGTTTTGCGTCCATCCCTAATTACAAGGCCATAGTTTATAAAGTAACAGTGTTGTACCCTCCTGACATAAAAATTTAAAAAGTTCATTCCCTAAGGTAACTATTTATGTATTTTTTTTAATTGTAAATTTTTTAATTTTTTTTTTATTACAAAAAAAAAAAAAGGGGAGTGTGGGAGGTAATGAGTTAATTTTGTGTGTATAAGTAATGAATTTGTATGTGAAAAATGCTTTAGGGTGTAGTTTTACTATTTGGCCACAAGATGGCAACAGTAACTTTTTGTTTAATGCGACCTCAAGTACTTGGAGGCTGGGTACGTTTTTTTTTTCACAATGATCGCGCTGCTTATCGGCAAAGCAGCTGATCATTGCGGGGCTTAGATCAACGAACGGTTATGGATTTTTCCGTTCATTGATCTCCGGGCGAGCGGCGGGCGGCGTTTACCCGCGGGAGTGCGTGCTAGAGCGAGCGGGAGCGCGGAAAGTACGGATTTCTCCATCCCTGGGGGTGAATGAATGGAAAAAGGGATGGAGAAATTCGTACGGGCGGGGGTAAGGTGGTTAAGCTGCCCCTCAGCTCCACAGGCTGGCTGCATAGCTCTTCCTGTATTGTGCTTCCTGTCGTGTTGTATTGGCTGGCTGTAGAGTACTTTCTGTGTGGTGGAGGAGGTCACTGGTAACTGCAATGATGGCTGCAAGGCTGTTTCCTAGTATAAGGCTGCTTGCACACCAAGACGTTACAGGCGCACGTTAGTGCGCCTGTAACGCTCCCCCAACGCACAGCAATGTAACACAAGTGGGCTGTTCACACAGCCCACGTTGCGTTACATGTAACGCTGCACGTTCTGTGCAAAGTGCAGCATGCTACGGCGTTGGAGCGGCTATAGCCGCGTTAGACTGTTTGCACATGCGCAGTGGGGGGCGGAGGAGGCGGGGAGAGCCAGCTACAGTAGCCGCGCACATGGCTACTTAATATTCACTGCACTGGCGGGCGCTGATTGGCCGGCGGGACCACGTGATGCGGAGTGTCTCGCTCCGCATCACGTGGTCCCGCTGGCCAATCAGCGCCACTCTGGGAGATATTATGGGCATCGAGCAGCCTAACGCGGCTCACTCTACCGTCGGCTTTTGCAGCACCATACGTTGTGTTAGGTGCACGTTATGCGACCTTAACGTGCCACCTAACACAACGTCTTGGTGTGCAAGAAGCCTTAATCCTACAGACTGGACCGTAGCTTTTTAGAAAAGTTGCTGGCAGCTTCCGAGTTAAGGACATGTGATGCAATGATTCCCTCAGGGAAGGAGACGTCCAGTCTGGCTGTGCTGGGGGTGCCCTCTGCTGCCTGTGCATCACTTCAGCAATATAGACCACATAACGTGAGTACTATGTGTACTGTGCCTGTCAGTCACTGTGGTGGTCTTACTGACATTCTCCATCATAACCCCCCATCCCACCCAGTCATCAAACACAATTACTGACAGATGGATACTATATCCTGCCTAATGTGAGCACTATGGGCTCTATTCATAAAACATTTGCAGTAAAAAAAATCTTGCAGGGAAAACACTGCATTGGTATTTTAGATTTTTGTGTACAAATTCATAAAAAGTGTACACTTGCGATAATGGGCTCTATTCATAAAACATTTAAGTCGGAAAAAATCGTGGAGGTAAAATACCGCGGCGGTATTTTAGACTTCTGGGTGGTCACTCATAAAAATCTTACCAGCTGCGATGCAAGTTCGGAGATCTCCCGCTGAAGGCTGGCGGTAAGCTGTCGGAAGGCATGCGGAAACACTTAAGGCGGCAGAGTCCCTCCGTGCGCTGCTCTCTCTGGGAGGTCTGTCCCATTCACTTGTATGTAATCCGCAGGCTTCTTGCTAAATCAGTGGAAGCGGTATTTCCCGTCCACATACCGCTACCTCTAATCTTTATGAATGGCCATTTTGTTACTTTTTTCTAGATAAATCTAGAAAAACACTGCAGAAGGCGGAAATTTCTCGCTCTGCTGGGGGATTGTAGATTTTCATGCGGGAACAGCGTTTATGAATGCCCACTTTGCTAAATGGTCGGAAAAGTCAGCTGTTTTGAGCGGAAAACTTGTGGTAAAGTTTTATGAATAGAGCCCATTAGGTCCGGGAATTCCCGCACACTAAACTGGGGTGCTGCTGAGTTGATACATTTCTCTGTGCAGAGACAGTTACTATAAAGGAGGCAGCCCCAGCATCCCTTTACATGTGCATTCTTTTTAAAACTGCCTCTGTTTGCCCCGAATCTTCTCTGAATCTGTATATTAGTCTTTCTAAACCGTCTATTTAATTGCCACAGCTTAGAAGAAGTTCCAGAAATGTTACACATGCAGGCTTTCTGATGTGAAATTTGTCTGAAAACAGGTACCCAAGGGGTTAAAAAAACACAGCCTTGGTATTCCAGGATGCAGGTTTTGTTCTGCACTGACTGCAGCTGCCTGGGAGGTCTGTCTCTCCATTAGCTTGCCTGTTATCGCTGGCTTATCGTCTTATCTAAACAGCGGGGTTTCTCCGATCACATTGGGCTCTATTCATAAAACCTTCCCGCAAGTTTTCCGCTCAAAACAGCGGATTTTCCCGTCCATTTAGCAAAGTGGGCATTCAAAAAAGCTGTTCCCGCATGAAAATCTACAATCCCCCAGCAGAGCGAGAAATTTCCGCCTTCTCCAGTGTTTTTCTAGATTTATCTAGAAAAAAGTAACAAAATGGCCATTCATAAAGATTAGAGGAAGCGGTATGTGGACGGGAAATACCGCTTCCTCTGATTTTGCGGATTACATACAAGTGAATGGGACAGACCTCCCAGAGAGAGCAGTGCACGGAGGGACTCTGCCAGCTGAAGTGTTTCCGCATACCTTCCGACAGCTTACCGCCAGCTTTCAGCGGGAGATCTCCGCTCTTGCATCGCAGCTTTCAAGATTTCTTTGAATGACCACCCAGAAGTGTAAAATACCGCTGCGGTATTTTCCCTCCAGGAGTTTTCTCGCAACAACTTTTTTATGAATAGAGCCCATTCCGCCTGCTCTAAACTTTATGAATTAACCTTCAGTGACATGTGTTGTGATAGTCTCTGCACAAGGCGGTAATTTCCCGCACTGCTCACGAATTGTATCTTTTCATGCAGAAACAGCTTTTAATAATGAACTCATGCTTTCTGATGTGAAATGTAGGTTGGGAAAGTCAGCTGTTTGCAGCGGTAAGCATGCCGGAAAAAAGCATTCCCGCATGCTTACTGCTGCAAACAGCTGACTTTCCCTACCTATTTAGCAATGTGTTCATTCTTAAAAGCCGTTTTCGCATGAAAAGATTCGTGAGCAGTGCGGGAAATTACGGCCTTGTGCGGAGATTATCACAACACATGTCACGGAAGGTTAATTCATAAAGTTTAGAGCAGGCAGAATGTGAGCGGAGAAACCCGGCTGTTTAGATAAGGCGATAAGCCAGCGATAACAGGCAAGCTAATGGAGAGACAGGGTAACAGTAAATTCGGGCGCCTGAGGCAAGTGGACAAATCGGGCGCTGCCATTCACTCCCATAATAAATATCGTTTAATGGGCGCCCGACAGGAAAAAAGGGCGCCGGAGAAAAATAACGTTTTATAAGCGGCGCCCGGAGACTTTTACTGTTTTATAACTGCTTCTCATGATTACACATTATTTTATGATTTATAATTTTTTAAACATTATTTTTAAACGAAAAACAGTACAATCTTTTTTAAAACATTATTTTTAAACGAAAAACAGCACAATATTTTTTTCACACGTTATTAATGCTTATCACAGGGGGGTCTTAGGTTTAGGCACCACCAGGGGGGTCTTAGGTTTAGGCACCAACAGGGGGGTCTTAGGTTTAGGCACCAACAGGGGGGTCTTAGGTTTAGGCACCAACAGGGGGGTCTTAGGTTTAGGCACCAACAGGGGGGTCTTAGGTTTAGGCACCAACAGGGGGGTCTTAGGTTTAGGCACCAACAGGGGGGTCTTAGGTTTAGGCACCACCAGGGGAGTCTTAGGTTTAGGCACCATCAGGGAAGTCTTAGGTTTAGGCACCACCAGGGGGGTCTTAGGTTTAGGCACCACCAGGGGAGTCTTAGGTTTAGGCACCATCAGGGGAGTCTTAGGTTTAGGCACCACCAGGGGGGACTTAGGTTTAGGCACCAACACGGGGGTCTAGGGGTTAGGGGTAGGTACAGGGAGGGTTACTTACTATTTTTTTTTAAACGTTATTATACGTTTCACTTTTTAAACGGAAGATTAACGTTTTCACAATTGCCAATTTCATGCACATTATTTAATGATTTATAACTTTATAAAACATTATTTTTAAACGAAATATAGTACATTATATTTTTAAACGTTATCCATGTTTATCATTTAAAACCCTGCGCCCTTTTTTCCCAGCGCCCCTTTTTAACGTACGCGGTAGACCTCCCAGGCAACTGCAATCAGAGCAGAACAAAAACTGCATCCTGGAATACCAAGGCTGTGTTTTTTTTAACCCCTTGGGTACCTGTTTTCAGACAAATTTCACATCAGAAAGCCTGCATGTGTAACATTTCTGGAACTTCTTCTAAGCTGTGACAATTAAATAGACTGTTTAGAAAGATTAATATACAGATTCAGAGAAGATTCGGGACAAACAGAGGCAGTTTTGAAAAGAATGCACATGTAAAGGGATGCTGGGGCTGCCTCCTTTATAGTAACTGTCTCTGCACAGAGAAATGTATCAACTCAGCAGCACCCCAGTTTAGTGCGGGAATTCCCCGACCTATCATTGCAAGTGTACACTTTTTATGAATTAGCACACAAAAGTCTAAAATACCAATGCGGTGTCTTCCCTGCAAGATTTTTTTTTAACTGCAAATGTTTTATGAATAGAGCCCATAGTGCTCACATTAGGCAGGATATAGTATCCATGTGTCAGTAATTGTGTTTGATGACTGGGTGGGATGAGGGGTTATGATGGTGAATGTCAGTAAGACCACCACAGTGACTGACAGGCACAGTACACATAGAACTCATTGGGCTCTATTCTCAAAGACTTCCCGCATGCGGTAAAGTACATGCGGGAAGTTTGCACCCAAAATACCGGCAAGTTGGGATTCTCAAAATGTTCCGCATGTTTTTTCCGCATGCGGAAAAAGTGTGATAAAAGTGCGGGATTCATGCGGTAAAATTTCCGCAAAAGTCGGTATTTTCCGCAATAAAAGATCAATTCTCAAAGATGTTCAGGCGCATCATTTCGTCGTTAATTACCGAATTTTTATCACCTACAAGTAGTAGGTGATATATTCCGCATCCCATTGACTTTAATGAAGTGTGGAGGCTTAAGGGCTGTGCTTGGTGGACTTTAACTTTTTTTTTTTAAACACTTTTTCATGCGACCTTTTTACCGCATGATTCCCGCATGAATAATGCCTGTTTCCGCATCTTTTTTCCCGCATGCGGAAAACATGCGGAAAATGTTAGTGAATGCTGAAAAAATGCGGAG
Source organism: Hyperolius riggenbachi (assembly GCF_040937935.1). Taxonomy (NCBI): domain Eukaryota; kingdom Metazoa; phylum Chordata; class Amphibia; order Anura; family Hyperoliidae; genus Hyperolius; species Hyperolius riggenbachi. The sequence goes on from NC_090653.1 coordinate 104,950,893, forward strand.
TTTACCGCTGGCGGGAATTTACCGGTAAAATTTTGCGGTACTTTTGGCTCTTTGAGAATAGAGCCCATTATGTGGTCTATATTGTTGAAGTGATGCACAGTCAGCAGAGGGCACCCCGAGCACAGCCAGACTGGACGGCTCCTTCCCTGAGGGAATCATTGCATCACATGTCCTTAACTCGGAAGCTGCCAACAACTTTTCTAAAAAGGCTACGGTCCAGCCTGTAGGATTTATCCCAGGAAACAGCCTTGCAGCCATCATTCCAGTTACCAGTGACCTCCTCCACCACACAGAAAGTACTCTGCAGCCAGCCAATACAACACAACAGGAAGCACAATACAGGAAGCACTATGCAGCCAGCCTGTGGAGCTCAGGGGCAGCTTAAAAATACTGCATCTGCGCATGTGCTAAGCCTCCAGGGGAAAGGTCACGTGATGCAGTGTAATTCTACATTTTGATACTAAGCATGCGCGGCAGAGTAATCCTTAGGGCAGCGTGATCAGACACAACACCGGCATGCACACGCCAGTCACTCACACAACATCCTCCTGTTTCACACACTCGTCCTTCCATTCTCTCTGGCTGCTTGCAGGAGATTACCACATGTGGGGGCGGGGCCAATACGGAGGGAAAAAGAAACTGGCGACATCATTGGTCAATGGGAGGGATAAAGGCTGAGGCTAGGCTGCGGTGATTGGTTTAGCAGGGCTGAGGGGCGGGACTGTCCTGTCTGCAGGCATATTTATGGGCATTGCAGCGATTCATACAGAAATCCCAGACACAAAAAAAACCCCACTATTTATAGAAAGTTTGTTAATTAACAGACGGTTGGCAATGTGTTGTGGACGGGGTTTGGCGCTTACATCATCATCATTATCTAGCTCAGCCTGCAGCTATCCTTATGGGCTGAGGCTGAGCCTGTCACACGAAACCCCGCCCCTGACCAATCACTGGCAGGGGGCGTGGATTTGATGTGAAAAGGTGGGAGCTTAGAATAGTACTTCTGTACTGTGCATGGGTATCAGCTGATCTAGTCTGGCGTGGAGCGCTCACAGCCTACCTCCCTCCATTCAGCCTGCCATCCTTTGCCTCCTCCACCAGGACCAGCAGCAGAAGCAGCCTCATGCCTCCTCCTCCACCAGCAGAAGCCAGCCTCCTGCCCCAGCTGTCCTCACAGTAAGTAGCTGAGCTCATTCGCTTGCTTTTAAAGGGAAATTTAACTGAGAGGGATATGAATGTTTCCTTTTAAAGAATACCAGTTGCCTGGCAGTCTTGCTGATCTTTGGCTGCAGTAGTGTCTGAATCACACACCTGAAACAAGCCTGCAGCTAATCCAGTCTGACTTCAGTCAGAGCACCTGATCTGCATGCTTGTTGAGGGGCTGTGGCTAACAGGATTAGAGATACAGGATCATCAGGAGAGGTAGGCAACTGGTATTTTAAAAAGAAAAAAATCCATATCCTTATCAGTTTAGGTTCCCTTTAAACAATACCAGTTTATTGGCTATCCTGCTTATCCTCTGCCTGTAATCTGTTTAGCTATTGACCCTGAACAAGCATGCAGCATATCAGGTGTTTCTGACATTGTTACTTCTGACAAGATTATCTGATGCTTGTTTCTGGTGTGATTCAGTCACTACTGCAACCAAATAGATCAGCTGTATAGCAAAGCAAATGGTATTGTTTAAAGGGAAAATACTTTTTGCAGCCTCCATATCTCTTGTTGCAGTTGTCCTTTTTAAATTATAGATGAGGCAAAGCCAAGGTGAGCGGGATATGGAGGCTGACCTGTTTGTTTCCTTTTAAATAATGCACATTGCCTGGCTGTCCTGCTGTCTGTATGACTGATATTGTGGTTTCACTCCTCCCAGAGTGTGATGCCATCCTGATATGGTCCTGACAGTTTGCTGTCTGTGATCCTCATTGCATTGAGGGAAATAATGGCTTCCTATTGCCAAGCAAGCAATATCTCCCTCTGTGCATAGAACTCTCTAACATTCCATACAGATCACCTGGCAGAACTAAAGCCTCCAGTGATACATTTCAGAATAAAAATCAGAGAGGGGGAAAAATGTTTATCGTAGGCAGACGCTGACTAAATATTCTATAATAAATGAATGTTGTAAACAATAAGCAATTTTATTCATTTGTCGTTTACAGTTCATTTAAATCAGTTTAGCTTTACTTACCTGGAGCCTCCTTCAGTGCTGAAAGTCTGTGTAGTCCTCCCTGCAGTTCTGCTGTCACCCATTCTTCTGTTGTCCCCTCCGTAGCGGTGGCTTTTGTGCAAGCACGGGTGTGATGCTTGTGCTGCCTTGCCTGGGAGAATTCTATGAAGTACTATTGCGCAGAACACTCCTGGCCACAAGCGTGACCATGAGCGGTGCATGCACCCATTCATGCGCAGAAGCCGCTGACCCATACGGAGTGGATGAATGAGTGACAGCAGAACTGCAGCAAGGGACACAGACTTCTCAGGGCTGCAGGAAGTCCCAGGTAAATAAAGCTACACTGATTTCATTTGCCTCATGTTTCCTTCATGTGCACCTGTAGAATTTTTATTCTTTGCCAAATTTAACCTCCCCATAAGGGAGGTTTGGAACTCAGTATGCTGATTGGGGTTAGGGGAGCACAATTTCTTACCTGTAGTACTGTTCATGTAGCCCCTTGTCCCTGTGATGGTTGCCAGCTGTACCTGGCCGCGCCTAAAAGAATTCTGCTGTAGAGTGTGCTCTTGGCCGCAATGCATACTACAGCTCCCAGTATATATTGCCGCTTGCATCTCCTGGCATGCATTATAGCCGGGGCTGTGCTTTTACAGTAGGATTCTGGTTGGTTGGGATAGTGAACATCACATGGAATGGGGGCTTTACGAGTAGCCCCCAGTAGGTAAGCAATGGTGTAACCCCTGTCTTCCCAACAGCATACTGAGTTGCAAACCTCACTTATGGCGGGGTTCATTAAAAAAAACTTTTTTTTTCCCTCTGTAGTGATGCTCTGTGTACTTTCAAGTGTACAAGCATTTATACTCGGGGCTTCCTCTAGCCCCTTGAAGCTTGTGGGCTCCCTCGCTGACCTCCTGGGCTGCTTTTGTTCCTCCGCTTGCTGGAATGGGTAAAGCCATGACTGGGCGCAGTCATGATCCAATGTGTATACCTGGCTGCTTGTGTGTAAGCCCCCCCCCCCCCTGGTGCTTCTGTGGCCAGTAGCACACTGTACCTGCGCAGAATGCTCCTAGCCACAGGAGTATGATCAAGAATGTGCATGGCTGCAGATTTCCAGCACTCCCAGACTACCGAGCTAGACAGTGAAAAAATGGGCGGGACTGGGAGGATGATGAGGAAGCCCACAGCCTACAGGGGGTGCTGGAGGAAGTACTCAGGTAAGTATAAATGCTTGTAGTTCTTTGGTTTCCTTTAGGCCTCTTTCAGACAGGAGGCTGAACTGTGTGCTTGTTGGGTAGTTCAGTCTCCCATCTGCTGCCTGTCATTGCAATTTAAACACAATTGCTGCGGTTCTTAGATGACGTTTGTCAAGCGCTAACATGCAGTGGTGTTACGCAGCAGAGCACCGTGACATGTCGAGTCTGAGCATGGCTGTGGCCACGCTTAGATCTGACTCCAGTGCTAATACTGAGGCGCTAACTGGTGCCCAGCTGGTGCTGGAGAGCAGCTGACAGGCAGTGAATGAAACGCCTGTCTGAAAGTGGGCGTTTATAGTATTTCTGTGGGGGAACACAACTGCCGCTATTTAGTGGTAAACCGCTGCAGAGGGGCTCCTGATATTCCAGGACCCTAACAACTCCCCTGGTCAATGAAAAGGTAACCATTCATTCTCTGATGTCAATTTTATGCTAATTGTATGCAATGTTTGCTGCTTAGCATTGGAACAATAAAATATAGCCAGTTTTTGTTGAAGAGCCTCTGACTAGGGATCATCAATGATAAGCAAATCATTCCAAGCTGGTGCAGGATTATGCAAGTTTTACATACAAATGTATGAAGCTTGAAAACGGACCATGACCTTGGCAGAATTCATTTGTCCCATTTCCAAGCTGCATATATTTGCATATAAAATTGCATGATACTGCTTTAACTTGGTAGTATTTGCATCTCATTGACCCTCCCTACTACTGCATTGGGCTCTATTCACTAACAGGCAAAAACACCGCAAAATTTTACCGCTATATTTCCGCCAGCGGTAAATTCCGCATTTTTTCCACATTCACTAATGTTTTCCGCATACGGGAAAAAAGATGCGGAAACAGACATTATTCATGCGGGAAACATGCGGTAAAAAGGTCGCATGAAAAAGTGTTTAAAAAAAATAAATAAAAAGTCCAGCAAGCACAGCCCTTAAAGAGACTCTGTAACATTAAAAAGATCCCCTGGGGGGTACTCACCTCGGGTGGGGGAAGCCTCCGGATCCTAATGAGGCTTCCCACGCCGTCCTCTGTCCCACGGGGGTCTCTCCGCAGCCCTCCGAACAGCCGGCGACTGTGCCGACTGTTAGTTTAATATTTACCTTTGCTGGCTCCAGCGGGGGGCGCTGTGGAGGCTTTCCGTTCCGAACTACACGGAAATACCCGATCTCAGTCGGGTCCGCTCTACTGCGCAGGCGCCGGAAACTTGCGCCTGCGCAGTAGAGCAGACCCGACGGCGATCGGGTATTTCCGTGTAGTTCGGAGCCGACAGCCGTCAGAGCGCCTGCGCTGGAGCCAGGAAGGTAAATAATGACGTCACCGCTGCCCGGACTCCACGGAGGGCTGCAGCGAGACCCCTGACGGATGGAGGACGGCGTGGGAAGCCTCATTAGGATCCGGAGGCTTCCCCCACCCGAGGTGAGTACCCCCCAGGGGATCTTTTTATGTTACAGATCCTCTTTAAGCCTCCACACTTCATTAAAGTCAATGGGATGCGGAATATATCACCTACTATTTGTAGGTGATAAAAAATCGGTAAATGATGCGCCTGAACATTTTTGAGAATTGATTTTTTTTATTGCGGAAAATACCGACTTTTGCGGAAATTTTTCCGCATGAATCCCGCACTTTTACTGCACTTTTTCCACATGCGGAAAAAACATGCGGAACATTTTGAGAATTTCAACTTGACGGTATTTTGGTCGCAAACTTCCCGCATGTACTTTACCGCATGCGGGAAGTCTTTGAGAATAGAGCCCATTGTGGGAGTTCCTGCCCCCTGCACACTGGTGGGTGGGCTCCTTAGCTCAGCCTGTAAGCTGTTTTCTGACCACAGACCATCAGTCTGTCAGTGTGTAAGTTCTTGGGATTTTCTCTGGAAGGGGTAGGTTATCAAGAAGAATACATGGTGGATAACCACAGGTCAGATACATATCCTATATAATAAAACCCCTGTGTCTCTGCGTCCTGTCCCTGTGTGTGTCCCTGCTTCCAGACCTGACAGTTTGCTGTCAGAACCTCATTGTATTGTGGGAAATAACAGCCTTTTCCAACTGCCAAGCATGCAACTTCTCCCTGTGTGCATATACTGCAACGGCTGTGCTCGCGTTGCTGGCGGGGGGGGGGGGGGGGGGGGGGAGCACCTGTAGCTTAGCGCCCATTTTTGGGCAGCTTTTTTACTAGTACATATATAATCCACTTTCTATTGGCTTTAGATATTCCAGGTGAGTAGGGATGAGCAGGCAAAATTCTGCAACTTGATTTTGTAATTATTTTTTTTCCCTCCATTACCAGTTGCTTGGCAGAGCTGCTAATTAGGGGTGGTCAATCAGATGCAAATCAGTTTGAGTTGGTGTAGTGTTTTTGTTTTACCCCTGTAATATCTATATCTGTTAATAAACCTTTAATGACTGCTGCCTGTAGTGATCAGTAGTTATTATATTGCTCTAGAAAAAGGACTTAAATAGTTGATGCAATCTCAAAATCACCAAAAATTCCTTATGAAAAAAGCTTTATTGACACATATACAAAACAGGTATATCAAAAAGTAGAAAATGTATAAAAACACGATTCTTGAATATCAGACAGTGGGTCCTCATAGAGCCAAAAATATGGACAAAATCTTAATTTGACTTAGAGAGTAATTGTAACTTTGTGGGTATTTGTTTTTTTCCAAGGCAACGACACACGTTCGTTTCGGGCTTTTGTAACAGTAAATCTGCCCTTCATCAGGCCAAGATACCCAATTCTATGAAAAAGCAAACAGCACATTAAAAGTTAGACCATACACATTCCTCAGAAGACCACTAGAGATGGTCACAAGGAATTGCAAAGGACCCACCACCAAACAAGGTTTGTGGCATATACACCAGAGTTGATCCAAGAGCTTAATACACCTAAGAGATTCACAATAAAATGTGTACCCAAAGTCTCTTCATAAGCAAGAGTAATAGTACCTAGAGAATATACCAAAATATAAAGAAATAGTTAGAAAAAGGAGAGAAGAATAGTAAAGGGCATTCTCCCAATGGACCTAATGGGATACACACCATGAGGGCTAGTAAATATCAGTCCCCCTATTAACCCATTGGTCCTAGACAAAGAGTTATACCACATTGTGCACAAGACATGGAACAGTGCAAGAGATAAAGTAGCATATAGATCAAGGAAAAATGGCATGAAAAAATTGGATGTGAACCCTACTTGTATGTTTCTGGAAGAGCTCAAAAGCATTTTGTGTGATGCACTGGATAGTAACATTATTGATCAAAAACTTTTTGAGTATTTGTATATCGACAAACCGGTTACACCAGTCATTTATTGTTTGCCGAAGATACATAAAAGGCTTGATCAGCCACCCGGGAGACCTATTGTGGCTGGATGTGACTCTGTTTTTAGCCATACTGCTATTTTTTTGGACAAGGTCCTTAGAAAGTATATGCTCAACCAGAAGTCATACATTAGGGACACATCGGATTTTATCAATCAGATGAGTACGTTAGTTTTACCCCATGAGAATTGTCTATTAATTACATTGGACATAGAGTCATTATATACGTGTATTCCACACACTGAGGGAAAGGCGGCAGTTCGACAGTCACTGTTGGGTGACTTAACAGTTGGTGGACTACAGGTTGAATTTATCATGTCCCTCCTTGAGCTAGTCCTTGAGGATTTTTTTTCTCTTTCAGGACACTTTCTATCTTCAAAAAAGAGGATCCTCTATGGGTTCTAACGTGGCCCCTGTATACGCCAACTTATTCGTGGAGAGGTTTGAGGAGGACTGGGTATACCGCAATGACCTTTTTAAGAAACACGCTTGTATTTGGCGTAGATATATTGACGACATCTTTTTGGTCTGGGCGGGGCCCCAGTCATCCTTTGACCTCTTCTACGCAGAACTACAGGGAGCATCTGCTGCGTTGAAGTTTACCTTCAGTGCTGATATGACACATATCGCTTTTCTTGACGTTACTGTGTCCAAAAAAGGTCGATTGTTGACCTTCGACCTATTTTCGAAACCTACAGATCGCAATACCCTCCTGGATTTTAATAGTTTCCATCCTAGGGCCCTTCGAGAATCCCTACCTAAATCACAACTCATTCGGGTACGTAGAATTGTTAGTGAGGAACAACAGGTTGAAGGACGTATGTCCGGGATGACAACAAAGTTTGTGGACAGACATTACCCTAAAAAATTGGTTGAACGTATAAAAAGAGATGTTATGAAATGTGAGCGAAGTGATCTGTTGGGAAAGACTCGAAAGAAAGGGGGTAACGACAATCAGTACCGTATGATCTTGGCCACGTCCTTTAGTACACTATCATCTAAAGTTACTGATGTGGTCAGACAACATTGGCCAATTTTGCGCTCCATTAGCTCAGAAATACCTGCATTTAAACAGATGCCTATGGTTGCTTTCAAAAGGGCACAGTCAATACGAGATCATTTGATTAGGGCGGACATAGGCTCCTGTAAAACTGGAGCTCAGAGAACCCTGGCTCCGGTACGCAGGGGCACGTTCCCCTGCCTACATTGCTCATGTTGTCAATTAGTCTTAAAGGGGAAAAGTATTGACCACCCCATGAGGGGATTTCCAGTTAAATTTTTCCATTATGCCACATGTGATACCGAATATGTAGTTTATGGCATCAAGTGTCCCTGTGGCAAAATGTACGTAGGTTAAACAACTAGAGCGGTCAAGGAACGCATTATTGAGCATAGGTCCAAAATTAATGTGGCCCTGAGACGTGGACTTGATCCATCCCAAATAGACTCCCCGGTTGCCCAACATTTTATTATGGCAGGTCATTCAGCTAACCAACTGAGATTCTGTGTATTGGATGTTGTCCCTCCCCCAAGAAGGGGTGGTGATAGGGAACTTATTCTGTTACACAAAGAGGCCCGCTGGATCAGATTTCTACAAACTCTGATTCCAGCTGGACTTAATATTGAATATAGACCACAATAGGTGTTTAATGTTAATGTTTTTCCCTTCTCTCTTTTGTTCCCCTGCAGTGTCCTCTCCTGGTGTCTTTTGGAGGTCCTGCTTTGGAATGGCTTGAGATCTCTGCTCTCTGGTGGCTCATATCAGAAATATTGGTAATTTTAAATTTGGGGTGGCTTCTGGATGTGTGACACTATATATCTGATGGCTCCCATGTATTGTTGCGTTGTATATTCTCCCAGACCAAGGGCATCTTTAGTCTTCAGGTATTCTCCCTTTTTTCTTGTAATCCGTGGGCATCCCCATTTATTTCCAGTAGGGGGCATTAAGATATCCTATTAAGTCATTTTTTTTTATTGGTTTATATAAATATACCTTCTGTGCAAATCATTCCGCATATTGGAGGTGTTTATTTGTATTCAGCCCCTTGATGTGGCCCTTTTTTGTATATATATCATAGTTGGACTTTGTCCTATTCTATTACAGCTAATGTAAATACGTCCGCGCTGTATATCATACCTTTGGTTTGCGCTCCAGCGTTGTTGTTTGCTTCCTGTATAGCCCAGTCTGTTGAGTTGCGCAAGCGTAGGGGTCCTCGGAGACCCAGCGTCACTTCCGGTTGGCGGAGGTGACGCACTTCCGGGGCATTTCCGCATTAGACTCCGCTATACGGACTGTTTGCCCATAGACGAGACGTGTTCTCATGTGGTTCTGTCCTAGCAAGCTTCTGATTGGTTAATCTCCTTGGGAGGGCAGGGCTGTAGGGGATATTTAAAACATGTCCGTTGCTATTCTTGTTTGGGTTCCCACGCTTTAGCGTTCTCTTCGCAGTTGGGAAGGTGAGTTGTATAACTTTATTATTTTCATATGTCAGCCGCTCATTGACACATCTTATGTACTCTGAATTATGCTGCCGAATCTTAGAGACATATTTCCTTTTTGACTCTGGTCAGGTGAGATATTTAGCCTTATTTAGCACTGAGCTGTCTTGTATGTACTATGCGGACCTTGGTGCCCTACATGTATTTTACTTACATTGTGTGGACTATGTATATATATATAGATATAGATATAGATATAGATATACTTTTGATCTAGTGTGCTACTTACACACGTATCTATTTTACATTTGGTGCATGGACTGTATAGGTGACCACCAATGAAATAGCGTGGACTCCTATGCCATTATACATGAGGTCATATTCTAACCTTTAACCTCCTATGAGCATGTGTCCACGCAAAAATGCGTGGACCTCTATGCCATTACATATGAGGTTGTATCCCAACCTTTAACCTATCATGAGCATGGGTGATATTTTAGTGACAGTGATTTATCAATTAAGGTCCTTTGAAGTCACCACGCTTTATATAGTCTTTTTTCTATGGGAGCTGTTTGGTATGTGTTGCATGTCTGGATACCACTTCATATTTGACTAGTTTATATCTATTTGTCTTTTTTTTCTTTTTTTGGCAGGTTGTGTACGCCTGGTATGTTCAGGCGCCCCTAGCACGTCATTATTGAAACTTCTATTGTTTTTTTTGTCCTATTGAGCCATACAGGTTTGCATTGATTTTTCATGCCATTTTTCCTTGATCTATATGCTACTTTATCTCTTGCACTGTTCCATGTCTTGTGCACAATGTGGTATAAACTCTTTGTCTAGGACCAATGGGTTAATAGGGGGACTGATATTTACTAGCCCTCATGGTGTGTATCCCATTAGGTCCATTGGGAGAATGCCCTTTACTATTCTTCTCTCCTTTTTTCTAACTATTTCTTTATATTTTGGTATATTCTCTAGGTACTATTACTCTTGCTTATGAAGAGACTTTGGGTACACATTTTATTGTGAATCTCTTAGGTGTATTAAGCTCTTGGATCGACTCTGGTGTATATGCCACAAACCTTGTTTGGTGGTGGGTCCTTTGCAATTCCTTGTGACCATCTCTAGTGGTCTTCTGAGGAATGTGTATGGTCTAACTTTTAATGTGGTGCTGTTTGCTTTTTCATAGAATTGGGTATCTTGGCCTGATGAAGGGCAGATTTACTGTTACAAAAGCCCGAAACGAATGTGTGTCGTTGCCTTGGAAAAAAACAAATACCCACAAAGTTACAATTACTCTCTAAGTCAAATTAAGATTTTGTCCATATTTTTGGCTCTATGAGGACCCACTGTCTGATATTCACAGAATCGTGTTTTTATACATTTTCTACTTTTTGATATACCTGTTTTGTATATGTGTCAAAGCTTTTTTCATAAGGAATTTTTGGTGATTTTGAGATTGCATCAACGATTTAAGTCCTTTTTCTAGAGCAATATACTAGTTATAGTGGGCAAGGTGGATTGCCCCTAGAAAGGACTGTGTTTTGATCCTTCACAATATAAAGGACTTTACCCAATAGTATCTATTTATCCCGTGATCAGTAGTTATTGCAAAGGCAATAGTTTTGGGACCCAGTGCTCTACAGATGCATTGCTCTGCCATTACCTAGTGATGCATATGTACAGCACTGGGGCCCCTGACCTGTTGCCCTAGCAATCACATCCGATCACTACTGACCATGTATGCTTGGGATAATGGTCTGCTGCATGCCCAGCTAGTAGTGAAATAAGGTATCACTGTAATCGGAAAGGGCCAAACTGTGGCACTTGTAATGTGGAAACTGAAAGTGTTTTCTGCATTCTCCCCCCCCCCCCCCCCCCCCCCATCCATACTGTCACAGCATGTTTTGTATTGACGTGTATAACCGTCAATACCGCTAGGGAGGTTAACAAATATATTTTTTATTTCTATCTGGAAATTGATTGTTTGGGATCACTGGTGGACAAAAATCTCCTAACCAATCTGATCAGGTTAATTAAATCTCTATCTGATTTTTGGATCCATTTGATCAATCTGATTGAATTGGTTAGGAGATTGTTGTCTTAGTGGTCCCAAACCAACATTCCTGAATGCTTATGTGAAGAATTATTTGTAAACAATCGTCTGGCAAATTGTACCATTATTGGTCACCTTTTTTAAAGACTTGCTCATCCCTCCCTTAAGTTAGATAGTGGTCTAAAACAATTTTTAATTGCTTTGGGTGCCAATGTTCCCATTTCGAGCTATATTTTGTCTCCTAGTTGCACCCGATCCAATTGGGGTAGAAATTTTTCCAAGTGTGCAATTTGACATGTATTTGGGTTTGTAGTCATGCCTTGCCCAAGGGCCGGCGCCACCATTCAGGCAGACTAGGCATTTGCCCTAGGGCCCCCACCACTTCAAAGGCCGTCTGCTGACAGAGTTGTTTTCTCCACTGCTGTTTATTTGTTTTTACTAAAGAAGCTTGAAAGTTCAAGCCAAGTGTATGCAGGCTGCCCCGCCTACCAGCACACTTCAGGAAGTTCTGCTGCCCACCCCCAGGCATTCAGTGGCTGCTGATCTGTGAGGTATAGTCAGGGCAGAGGCAAGAGAGGCTCCAGCCTCAGGGCGCAGTGTAGGAGGGGGCACACAACTCATTCAGCTATCATTCCCCTATTGTGTTTGAGGCTGAGAGAAATTAAAAAAAGGATACATGACAGTGACTGCAAGCCAGATAACTAGAGATTAAGGTGTTGGGGGCTCTGGGGCACCTAGTCTAATAGCAATCAGTGTGTGACGGCTGGGGTGGGAGGGATGGAGGGGCGCATTTTGGTGTCTCAGCCTTGGGTGCTGGAGGACCTTGTCACGGCTCTGGGTATAGTGATAGTGTTTGTGTGTAGAAGCAGGGGGGCAGACTGTGAAGCAGAAGCAGCCCAGAGCATGGACACATCTCAGTGAGTCTGTGTTACTCACTGCACTGAGTAACACTTCGCTTATTCCCACAATTCCCCCCCTACCCATGTTAATGTGTTAATGTTTTGCTTTGGCAATGCTAAATGTATTTGGTCCTGCCAATGAAGCTTTTTTGGTATTTGGGAGACATGCTGTGTCTGTGTGTTCTGCTGACAAGGCTGGAAGCAGCCAGGAACAGGACACATCATGGTGAGTCTAATGGCCCATACTCATGAGGGACAAAAGTGGCCTGTCGCCAGCACACGTGAGCGTGTGCACGACAGGCCGGCAACAGCTCGTCGCCAGGTCCCTCCACATACACACGGCGGAGGGGCCTGGCAACTGATGCGGCAGAAGCTGTCGCTGTTACGCCTCCCCCCCGCTGGAAGCCCAATGGATTACAATCTTGTTGCTGTCGCTAGTCCGCGTACTCACACGGACTAGCGACAGTTGCGGCGGCGACTGTCGCCAGGTGATTGACCGCGCCAATCGCCCGGCGACATCAGTGATGAGCGACGGTTCGGGGGTGCGCGCCCGTGGCAACGCCGCATACTCACGGGCGACCTGTCCCTGCAACACGCGCGCCGCGTGTTGCGGTGACATTTGTAGCCCGTGAGTATGGGCCATTACTCACTGTGCATTGCATCTTATCTTTCAGCCTGCAGATGTCCCCTGATCTCCTGGGAGAGGGGGGCTGAGGGATAGAGACATGCTGTGACTGTGTGCAAGAAAAGGTGAATGGCTAGCTGGATGTCTGGAATACCTCCTGTACCTTTTTAAAAAATTCCCTGAAATTGCTGAAGCAGCTGGTAACTGTACAGAGGCTTGCCTCCTGCAGGGTCTGTGGGGAAAAACTCAGCTCTCTCACTATTGTAAAGACTGATGTGGACAGCTACATAAGGTATTTCACAGGTTGAAAAGTTTTTGACAGTCCCTAGACTCCAGGAGGGCTGCTTTCTGACTTGAGTGAGAGACTGACATGGACAGGAGACACATTACAGGCAACTAGCCTCTGTGTGATGTGGGATTGCAATACAGATATGCTCTCTGATCTATCTGGGGCAACAATGCACACCAAAAACCTGTAGCAGATCTGCAAAATGCTAGAGGTTTTTGAAGAAGATTTCAGAGCGATTCTAGGCATGTTTAGAGAGGTTTTCTAAACATGCCTAGCGTTTTTGGAGCGTTTTTGTGTAGCAGATTTCATATATTGTTCCAGTAAAGCTGTTACTGAACAGCTTCTGTAACAAAAACGCCTGGAAAATCGCTCTGATCTAGCGTTTTTCAGAGCGGTTTTCCACTTTCCTATACTTTATATTGAGGCAGAAATGCCTCAGATGTCAAAAATGCTGCAGCCCCTGAGTTTGCATTTGTGCGAAAAAACGAACCGCTCTGGTGTGCACCATCCCATTCACCTTTCATTAGCCAAGCGGTTTCCCCCCTGCAAGCATTTTAAAAAACACTCCAGAACCGCTCTGGTGTGCACCAGCCCTATCAAGCTCTCCACTCCTCATTTCTCCCCCATTCACCCTTGTTTTCTCCTTTTCTCTAGTGCTGGGGGAAGGGGGTTATCTCCCCAGGCCACCTTTTATTCAGTGATTTAGGGCCGGTCCAGTGCCTGGTGTATTTAGGTTTGTTGTTGTAAGGCAATGTGAAATACTGGCTAGCAGATAAAAGTGCAATTCCAGGGCAGGCAAGCTGGTAAATATACACAGCATGATGCAGAGCTTGCCCTGAGGGTCTGTGGGAAAATATCTGTCTGGTCTCTCCCCATTGTTATAATGACTGCATTGGTGGATAAGGTGTTAAACAAGTTGAAAAGTTTTGACATTCCCTAGACTCCTATTACAGGCGAATGGCCTCTGTTATGTGCGACTGCAATACAGATAAGCTCTCTGCCTCCATCTCAGGCTATTAACTTCTCTCCACTCCTTCTCTCTCTGGGCTAGTGCATGTGCCAAAATCACAATAGCAATCGCTAGCAATTTGTGAGTGCGATTTTGTGAAGTTTTTTTTTTTTTTTGTTTTGTTTTTTTTTGTTTTTTTTTTTTAATTTTATTTTATTTATTTTTTTCTTCAGAGCGATTTTTGAATGAATCGATCAAAAACATGCTATATGCTGTGTGTTTGTAATTTTGAAAAAAAACACAATGCTGCTGTGAGAACACCATCATAGGGTAACATTAGCCAAAACTGTCGATTTTTAAAAACACTCAGAAGCCCTCTTGGTGTGCACCAGCCTTCCTTCATTCACCTTTGTTTCCCTCTTCCTCCTAGTACTGGCTGGCTGTGTCTTCTTGTGTCATACAGGAAAGCTAAATAAAGTGCAATGCTGGTGAGGTATTATTATTATTATTATTATTATTATTATTATTATTATTATTATTAGTCAGGAGGAAACTGGGGGGGGGGGGGGGGAGGGGCCCACAGTTTAAGTTTTCCCTGGGGCCCCAGGGCCCCTTAAACCGGCCCTGGCCTTGCCATAAACTAATTGTTTAAAGAGGAGCTATTAGGTATAGGGTCTCAGAGAAAATAAACACCTATATCAGTAGCTAAACATTGGCTGTACTTGCATTACATATGCATTTCACTGTCCACGTTTGGATTTCACAGAATCTTTATATAGTATTTGCAGAGAATGATGCTCCTGACAGCTCATGGCAGGTTCCATGTTTGTCTGTCTCCTATGAAGCCAAATGTGTCGTCATGTCCTGCCTGCTTCCTGATGATTCCACTCTCACAAACGCTGGTAATGAATAACGATACTGTGAGTGAATATTAATTAGCCATGTGGCTAGGAGCAATAGCGGACTCCTGCAGTGTACTCTGCCCAAGATTTATTAGTGCTGTGAGCTAGACTGTTACATGCTGTTGAAACTTGAGCCTCACTAGCAGCCAGGGGAGGGCCCCAGAATGCTTTGCAGTATCTGTTATTCGGCTTGCGTCCTCCTTAGGAGCCTGGGAATATGGAGCCTTGCTGTCAGCAAACATCTAAAGTAAGAGAGATTTTTAACTGCAGTATTGCCTTTTTGGCTTCCTTCTAAACTGTTTAACACAGGAGAATAGAGGTTTAAATTAGCTTTTGCAGCCTGACAGTTACTCTTTAAGCTACTGTATATACCTTGCATGTATTTGCATGCAAGACTTTCTGCATAATTTTTTTTTGATGACGTGATATGTTTATGCTGCCGCTGGCAGTCCTTGCACTTGCTTGTGATGTTTTAGTGTGATTTGCATGCATATTTTTTATAAAAGGGAAACTTAATCGGCCATTAAATATCAGTATTCTATACACAACAGGGTCTTCTCCTAGGCAGGTTGTTTAAAGGAAACATTATCTGAGAAGGGATATAGATGTTTCCTTTTAAAGAGACACTGAAGCGAACTAATTTTGCCTATTTTACCTTATAATTCGCTTCAGTGCTCTAATGCCAAGTAATCCGCCGTGTCCCTGCCGCTAAACGAGGGCTGCAGAGCCCCCAAATCCCTCCGGCAAATACTCCACGACCAACTTGGCTTGACATTGGTCCTTAAAGTAAACCAAAGACTAACAAATAGAGGAAATTGATACTTGCCTGGGACTTCCTCCAGCCCCATAAGCATATGTGAGTCCCTTACCGTCTTCCCCGCAGTCTGCTGTTCAGCCAGCCACAATCAGCCCCGGTAAGAGGCTCAGTCGTGTCAGTCCGGATCTATTGCACATGTGTGGAAGACCCAGACTGGACCTGACTGAGCCAGTTACCGGGGCTCTAGGGCAGACTGGCGAGAGACTCAGATGTGTTTATGGGACTGTGGGAAGCCCAAGACAAGTATAGATTTGTTCTATATGTTAGTCTCTGGTACACTTTAACCACTTGCTGACCGCACATTCATACCGTGCGGCGGCAAAGTGGTAGCTGGAGGACCAGCGTCGCAGATCTGCGTCGCCAGGTGCCTCCCTAATTAATCAGGAAAGGCCGCTCGCGTGAGCAGCCGTTTCCTGTTAGATCACGGAGCGGGTCTCCGTGAATAGCCTGATCGCGGCTCGCAGACTAAATGTAAACTTAGGAGACATTTGTCTCCTTTGTTTACATTGTACGGCGCTGCTATGCAGCAGCGCCGTAAGGCAGATCGGCGATCCCCGGCCAATCAGCGGCCGGGGATCGCCGCCATGTGACGGGACATCCTGTCACAGGCTGCACAGGACGGATAGCATCCTGTGCAGCCCGGATCACCAGGGGGGACAGATAGGAGAGGGAGGGGGGAATTTTGCCGCGGAGGGGGGCTTTGAGGTGCACCCCCCCCTCCCCCGCAAATTGCCAGCCAGCAGAAGCGATCAGACCCCCCCCCCCCCCCCTGCACATCATCCTCATAGGGGGAAAAAAAGGGGGCGATCTGATTGCTCTGCATGTACCCTGATCTGTGCTGGGGGCTGCAGAGCCCACCCAGCACAGATCATAAAAAACAGTGCTGGTCCTTAAGGGGGGGTAAAGGCTGGGTCCTCAAGTGGTTAAGGAAAGGGACACACTTGTCTTTCAGTTTTCTGAGCATGTTTTTCTGCATGCCATGTGTGTTTGTATGCAGGAAAAAAAGTTTCTTTTTTCTCTCCTCCCCACAGCCGCTAATGTAACCGTTAAAGAAAACAGCAGAATCATCCTCCAGAATTTTTTTTTTCGCGTGCGAAAAGTGCATTGTGTACTAGCCATTGATTTACAAGTTCCTCAGAACTCATTCCAAAAACATGCATGAAAACAGTTGTGTCCCCTGCCTCAAGGCTACTCACAAAGGCATTGTCACATACATTTAGGCTCGGTTCACATTGAGTTACGTTCCGCTCCGATGAGCGGCAGCAATGCTTTCCCAATGGGAAAGTTCACAATGCTCCGGTCTGCTCCTGTTCCGCTCATCGGAGCGGACGTTCCCAACATGTCTGGACGTTGCATTCCTGCTCCGCTAACGGAACGGCAGCACCGGAGCGGATGCGCTCCAATGTGAACCTGCCCTTACAGTTGCACTGAAGCATACTTTTAACTGCATCAAATTGAATGTCACACCGCATGTAATGTGCAATGGAGCTTTCCATCAATTGGTGATATGTTTTAACCAGGGCTGTGGAGTCGGTACAAAAATCCACCGACTCCAACTCCTCAGTTTAGGATTCCTCTGACTCCTCGACTCTGACTCTGACTAATTTGCATATTAAAATCTTGATTGAAAGTTTGTAAAATGAAATTAGTCCATTAACTACCAACACTTAGGAATTTTAAAAGACAACTGAAGTGAGGATATGTAGACTGCTATATGTATTCCCTTTAGTCGTACACTAAAACTAGTACTTGTAAAAGGTTCAGACCGGAACAAAGAACATCTATTAGGCCCTAGGCAATATAACTGTGGGTACATGTAAGAATGATGTGCAGGTTCTCTGCAGGGGAATGAGGAGATTCTTCCTCTATCACACATTCTTCATGCACAATCTGAACCAGGTTTATGGGTGATGGACAACACCTCTGTGTTCAAAGTGCACAACATTCTCAGTGGATTCCCTGCCGCTCTGTGGAGAGTGCATATGTAGAGTATAACGGAAAATTGTTACTTACCTATCGGTAATTTTCCTTTCCCGATGCTTACATGTCATAACAACTGGGTAGTTGCCCCGCCCTCACTACCCCATAGGACCATGTGATTATAAATTTTAACAGATTCCGCCCCCCCCCCCCCCCCCCCCCCCCCCCCCCCCCCCCCCCCCAGTCTACGTCAGCCTCGATCTCACCGAAGCTAACCTAGAAGGGAGGGTCGTGTTATGACATGTAAGCATCGGGAAAGGAAAATTACCGATAGGTAAGTAACAATTTTCCGTTTTCCCTATGCTTCCATGTCATAACAACTGGGACTTAACTAGGAAAAAATAATGAAGGGAGGGAATATTGATGCTTAATCACACAATTTAATTATGCATTTGAAAATAATACAGACTTTCCAAACACAATAGAACTTTGTGATGACAAGTCCACCCTGTAGTGGCGCATAAAGGTGTGTATACTTGACTAATTTGCGGCCTGGCAAATCTTGTCTGCCAGTACTTTATTATATGCTGCCCAAGACGTAGCCATGCTACGTGTTGAATGGGCTCTTATCTGTGTTGGTGGCTCCATATTGAGAGTTCTGTAGGCAGTTTGGATTGTTTTGACCAGCCAGGACGCGATGGTTCTAGCTGTAGCTGCCTCTCCTCTCCTGTATCCTGAGGGTATGACCCATAGTCTTTCAGTCTTTCTAAACTGTGCCGTAATTTCAATGTAGTTTCTCAGGGCCTGTACCACATCTAATGGATGTGATTCCTGTGAATCTTCCATGGTGAAAGAAGGAAGTGTCCAGTCCTGATTCAGGTGAAACGTTGATGTGACCTTTGGAATAAATTCCTGTATTGGTCTTAGTACCACTCTGTCGGCAAAGAAAGAGAGGTATGGTTCCATTGAACCTAAGGCCTGCAGTTCCGACACTCTCCTGGCAGATGAGATGGCTACTAAAAACACAGTCCTCAGTGTTACATGCCACAAAGTACAGTCTTGTGCTGGGTAGAATGGCCTCTTTGTTAAGGACTCCAATACTAGTGGTAAATCCCACTTAGGAAAAACATTCTTTTTCGGAGGTTTTAATCTTAAAACTCCCCTTGTGAATTGTTTAATTAAAGGATGTGCTGCCCATGATATGCCTGTCAGAGCTGTTAAAGCCGATATGTGGCCCTTTATGGTGTGATATCCTAGACCTTTTGTGAGTCCCCTCTGTAAAAAGTCTAGTATCATATGTGGTTCCGGTTTTAATGGGTTAAATTTCTTCTCAGTAGCAAAGTGGAGAAACGTTTTCCATATTCTTGTATATGTGGCGTTAGTAGTAGGCTTTCTGGAAGAAAGTAGCGTTTCTATGACCTCCTCTGAACATCCCGCCTGTCTTAGCCTTTGCCCTTCAATGTCCATACCCTCAGGTTCAGTCTCTCCGGGTTCTGGTGACGTATCAGTCCCTGAGTTAGTAAGTTCCTGTCGTACGGTATCGGTAGTGGATACTGTGACTTCAGCTCCCACAATAGGGGGAACCAGGGGCGTTTCGGCCAGTATGGAATAATCGCAATTATTGTTACCTTCTCCCGAAAGAGTCTGAGCAGCAACGGACGAATCATTGGTACTGGAGGATATACATAGGCTAGGGAGAAGTTCCACTGGACAGACAGTGCATCCACTCCCTCCGTCTGTTCGTACCGGTATCTGGAGAAGAATCTCTTGCACTTTGTATTCTGAGGAGTCGCCATCAGATCTATTTCCGGTTCTCTGCATTGTGTGCAGATCCATTGGAAGGTGCTCTGAGACAGGCTCCATTCGTTGTTGCTCAACTTTCTTCTGCTTAAGTGATCTGCTGTCTGATTCTCTTTCCCCGGTATATAAATAGCTCTGATGTTCCATAGGTGTTCCTCTGCAAATTGAAAAATGGATGCAGCCTCCTGGAGTAACGTCATGCTCCGGGTACCTCCCTGTCTCCTGATGTAGGAAACTGCCGTCCTGTTGTCCATTTTCATCAAGATAGATTTTCCTTGAATGAGATGTCGGAAGCTGACTAAGGCGTGGAGTGCTGCCCGCATCTCCAATATATTCGCTGGAACGTGGGTCGTTGATGTGGCCCCTGCAGTGAGCTCCCCATCCTGTCCGACTGGCATCCGTGGTAATTATGGTCTCCACATTCTCCTGAATCAGATGATATCTTTTGAGATTTTCCTCTATGGTCCACCACATCAAGCTGTTCTTCATAAGTGATGACACATGGATTCTCTGATTGAACGATCTCTTGTTCCATTGGCTCAAAAACCCCATTGGAACGCCCTTATGTGCCAGTGAGCCCACCTTACCATCGGTATCGTAGAATTCATCAGGCCTAATAGACTTAGGCATTGTCTTGCCTTCATTTCTGGTCTGTCTAATGCTTTGTGTATGTTCTGAATTAAGTTCTCTATTTTCTGATCTGGAAGAGTGATAGAATTCTGGACTGTGTTGAACATGGCTCCTAGAAAGATCATGGACTGTGTAGGCTCCAGCTGGCTCTTGAGGTAGTTGATTTTCCATCCGAAGTACACTAGTGTTTTCAAAAGTATCTCTTTGTGGAGAAGTATCGTTTCTTTGTCTGACGCTAGTAGCAGTAGGTCGTCGAGGTAATGGTATAACCTCAATCCCCTCTCTCGTAACAGGGACACCACCGCCAAGAGGGTCTTGGAAAAGGTTCTCGGTGCGGTACAAATCCCAAATGGCAGGCAAGTAAACTGGAAGTGTTCTTCTGCAAATGCAAACCTTAGGTATTTCTGGGACCTCGAGTGTACTGGAATATGCAAGTAGGCGTCCTCTAGGTCCACAGAAAGCATCCAGTCTGATACTCTTATGGATTGACGAATTGATTCTAGAGACTCCATCTTGAATCCTTTTTATGCGTATGTTCTTGTTCAGCCTTCTTAAGTCCAGGACTGGACGCCAGTCCCCTGTTTTCTTTAACACTAAGAATAATGGGGAATACACTCCTCTGCCTCTCTGTTCCATAGGTACAGCTACTATAGCTTCCTTCTGCTTCAGTGTTTGGATATATTGTTGTAAGATCAGCTTCTTTTCCGGTTGTGTTGGGATTTTTGTCTCCTGAAAATGATCCCTGGGGGTTGTGTGAAAGCTCCAACGATGTCCTCGAGATACTGTGCGTACAACCCACCGATTCCTTATATTCTCCGCCCAAACTTGCCTGAATTGGGTTAATCTTCCCCCCACCGGGCAAGACTGAGTGGATTGCCCATCAAAATGGCTTTTGCTGAGAAGGAGTGGATTGAGTCGATCTTTGTTTAGTCAAACGCTGCAGGTTAGATTGTGAACTCTGCCAGGTTCTCTTGAATTCTCTCCCGGGCTTATATGACCTTGCATTCCTGTATCTTGACTGTTGAAAACGGGCAGTCTGCTGTGGAAAGGAGCGCTTATTCCTCCTGTCCTGAGGTAGTAGGCCAGAAGTTCCCCCAGTCACTCTCTTGATGGCATCATCCATCTCTTTACCAAAGAGATTGGCTCCATCGTACGGTATTCTGCACCAATCCTGCTTTGATGCTGGATCCGCTGCCCATGTCTTTAGCCAGAGAGCCCTCTTAGCTACGACTGATGAGGCCATGGCTCTGGAGCTACACCTTATTACATCTACTGCTACTTTCGTGAGGTTGTAGTCATCTAGTGCTGCTAGAATCGCCTCTTTATCTGTATCAGCTCTCACCGCTTCCTCAATGTTCATCGTCCAGGCTCTGAGGGCCCTTGATATTGATGTCAGAGCTATTGCTGGCTTAACTGCATTACCAGAAAGTGTATATATCTTTTTTAATTCTGAGTCCAATTTTTTTTCTAGGACATCTCTAAATGTTGTTGCGTTTTCTCTCGGTAAAGTCATGGGTCTCGCTAGACGTACCACCGAGGCGTCCACTATTGGAGGGGTGTCTAGACTCTTCGTCTGTTCCGTCTTTAGCGGATAGAGCTTTGAAATCCTATTATTTACTGGTGCTCTCCTATCAAGTTTTTCTCATTCCTCCTTGATAATCTCAGATATTTCGGTCATCAGTGGAAACGTGGTAGTTTTTTTTCTTCAGATGTGAAAAGTATTCCTTTTGTTTAGTACTCGTGGAAGACTCTCCTGTCTCATCCTCTTCCCATTCTATAGCTTCTCTGATCGCCTGAACATATGGTTGGACGAGTGCGAAATCGAAACCCACCGCTAGGTCTTCTGTATCCATGCCCGCCTGGGGCTGATTTTGTTCCGTGGGTTGTGTCGGAATAGTCGGTAGGGATGCTAAATACTCTTTCATGGAGTCCTGTACCGCTTGTGTTATCATTTGAGATACGTCAAAAGGTGCTTGATCCTTTTCTCTTCCTAATTCATTAAAGCGTTTACTACACACAGTCTTGTCTGGGAGAGCTTCCCTGTAGCATGCCCAGCATCTTTTATATCGAGTTGGTGATCTTGATCTGCTCCTCAGTCTGTAGGTCTGTCTGTAGGTGGGAGACTGGCTCCTTCTCCTGGACCTCGATCTTGATCTAGTACTTTTCTTCTTTTTGTGTTTTCTTGGGCTGTAACATAAGTGGGACAATGTTTCAGTCTCCTTCCGCTAGCAACATGTAATGGGTAAGAACCTACCTTATATACCTTTCTACCCGATGCTGGTCTTTTAGGGGTGCAGTGGGAGTAATAGGAGCAGCTGAAGTAGCTGGCGAAATGAAGAAGGAAAGAGAATTAATCTCCCGATAAGAAATAAACAATCAAAAGACTCAACTCAATTGGTCTCCTCGCTACCTACCTTGCTGAGGAATCTCCGCAGGAGCTGGATCCGCAGTGTCCCCTGTCTCCATACTGTCTGCTCACTGTCTGTATAGCGTGGCACGGCGACTCTGCTGTGGACGCCGGCCACTGCTCTGACAGTTTAAATCTCCCCCTAGATCTTGGGCGTCCCGCCCCGTTGTCCTGTTCCTCCAACTGGAGAGCGTAGTGGGGAGTGACAGTTTAGAGTGGGCGACTCCCCACCAATCACTGAGGAGCTATGCCCGGACAGCGCAGGAGGCAGAAGTACGTCATCGGAAGTGACGTCTGCGCTTCATTCCGCAACTCCGGAAGCGCCCGGACTGTAGGCAGAAGAAATACAGCAGATAGAGTAAGTTGAGAAACTCCCACCGCACCATACAAATCACCCGAAGATTGAAGGACACATGTAATGGCGGCCCCAAGTAACAGAAAACGAGCCCTTTAGGCTACCACTGTCACTCCGCCTCCCTCCAAAACCAGCAAACCCGAGGGGGACCTTGCTAATTTATAGCCTATGCGGTCCAAGTACAATCACAGGCCACTGTTTAAGCGACCAGGCAGGGCAAACATTTAAAACAAAAATTGACAGGCAAATCATGCCCCCCTTGCGACGGTCCTAAGAGGTGAGGTCGAGGAAAAAAGACTGGGGGGAGGGGCGGAAGCTGTTAAAATTTATAATCACATGGTCCTATGGGGTAGTGAGGGCGGGGCAACTACCCAGTTGTTATGACATGGAAGCATAGGGAAAGTACTAGTGTGTAACAAAGTAAACCTGAGACAGATGAAAATAAAGTTTTATACATACCTGGGGCTTCCTCCAGCCCCCTTCAGGCTGATCAGTCCCTCGCTGTCCTCCTCCGCCACCTGGATCTTCTGCTATGGGTCCAGGTACTTGAGCCAGTCTGGCGTAGTGCGCATGCACACACTCCTCCGCCGGGAGCGTACTACACCTGCGCAGCACTATTGCGCAGGTGCAGAATGCTCCTGGCTGTAGGAGCAGCACGTGGCCGGACTGCGCTGACTGGCTGAATTAGGCCCAGTGCACACCGAGCGGTTTTTGGAGTGATCCGCCGGCCGCATCCGCCTCTAAAAACGCTTGTCTAATGTATTGCAATTGGATGGTGCACACCGGCGGTTTGCGTTTTTTGCCAAGCCGCAAACGCGCCTCCTGCTGCGTGTTTGCGGTTTTCGGAAGCGTTTCGTCCTCAATGTAAAGTATAGGAAAACCGCTCTGAAAAACGCTAGTTCAGAGCGGTTTGCCAGGCATTTTTGTTACAGTAGCTGTTCTGTAACAGCTTTTACTGTAACAATATGTGTAATCTGCTACACAAAAACGCACGCAAAACCGCTAGGTATGTTTAGAAAACCTCTCTAAACATACCTAGAATCGCTCTGAAATCAGCTCCCAAAACCGCTAGCGTATTGCGGATCTGCTAGCGGTTTTGGTGTGCACTGGGCCATACTGGGACTCCTAGAAGAAGATCCAGGTTGTGGAGGAGGACAGCGAGAAACTGATTGGCCTGAAGGGGGCTAGAGGAAGCCCCAGATATGTATAAAATTTTTCTTTTCACCTGTCTCAGGTACCATTTAATTCGTAGTCACGAAACCAAATTTTAACATCAAAATATTTGATTTCATGAGCAAAAGGAGTGCATACATTAGCATAAATCGGCATTAGCGCAGAATTATTTCCATCTCCTTGACCATCTATGTTGGTGACATGGCTACACATCAGGCTTTATTCTTACAGCATAGATGTTCTTTAGTATATGTGAGATTCCTATGTAGTGTGTGTGTGTGTATGTAGTGTGTGTGTGTGTGTGTGTGTGTGTGTGTGTGTGTGTGTGTGTGTGTGTGTATATGTGTGTATGTATGTGTATATATATATTATTCAGATATGTATATCTGACTTAAAAATAAGGGGACTGCTTTATTGAAGCAGCACAAGTAACTAATTTTGATTGGTTTATTTCATTTTTGTGGTCTAAGCACAACTATTACAGTATATATAAATTATTTAAGTGGACTATTATCTGATAGAACATTTTATCAATTTTCTATTTTAATTACAGTTTAAATTCATTAGGAGTCGGTGCATCTTCCCGCCTCCGCCTCCAGACACCCAAAAATACTCCAACTCCACAGCCCTGGTTTTAACCGGATACACAATGCGAGTCTTAAAGTGAACCTCCGGACTAAAAATCGACTCAGCAGCACTGAAAAGGCCTGGTGTTTCTTTAACAGTTTCACAGCATCAGAACTTTGTTTCTCTTATCCAAGCCTCATTTTTAGCTGCACAGAAGAAAACTGCCCGGGCTTTTTTCCCCTGATGCTGTGCAAAGCATGATGGGATTTCTGATGTTGTTGCTCTCGTTCTGCTGTTTTGGTGCAATTTTTTTTTTTTTTTTTTTTTTTTTTTTTTTTTTTTACATTTGAAGCCTAGCGTGTGCAGCTGGGAGGGGTTATCAGGACACAGGACAGTTGGAACTGTCTTCTGCTCCTTGTCACCTCCTTTCAACCAAAAAGATGGCTGCCCCCATGACAAAGATGGCAGCCCCCATGAATCACAAACATTTGCCTGTTCTTTTAAAACAGGGTGGGTAAAAAATTATATTACCTATCTATTCTAATTAACATAACTAATGTTGGGCAGCACGGTGGCGTAGTGGTTAGCACTCTCGCCTTGCAGCGCTGGGTCCCTGGTTCGAATCCCAGCCAGGGCACTATCTGCAAAGAGTTTGTATGTTCTCTCCTTGTCTGCGTGGGTTTCCTCCGGGCACTCCGGTTTCCTCCCACATTCCAAAAACATATGGATAAGTTAATTGGCTCCCCATAAAAAATTGGCCCTAGACTACAGTACTTACAATACATAATATAGACATATGGCAATGGTAGGGATTAGATTGTGAGCTCCTTTGAGGGACAGTTAGTGACAAGATATATATATATATATACACTGTGCAGCGCTGCGTAATATGTTGGCGCTATATAAATACTTAATAATAATAATAAAAATAATAATAACTTAATGACAGTATGTTTGTTTAGACTGAAGTTCCCCTTTAAAGGGCAACTGAAGTAAGGATATGGAGGCCAATACCAGTTGCTTGGTAGCCTTGCTGATCTATATGGCTGCAGTGGTGTCTGAATAACACCAGGAACAAGCATGCAGTTAGGCTGGCTTCACACTGTAACGCAGCCCACCGCACAGCAATGAAAGATCAATGGGCTGTTCACAGTGCCCATGTTGCGTTACATTGTAACGCAGCAAGTTAAAAGAAAGTGCTGCATGCTGTGCGTTATGTTTGCACATGCTCAGTGATGTTGGAGGAGGAGGTCCCCCCCCCCCCCCTCTCCTCCGCTGCCAGCCACATGGCTAATTAATATTCACTGCACTGTGATGTGCAGAGTTTACTTCCTGGAGCGGCCGCTCTGTGCGGCGATCGGCTGGCGGGACCACGTGATGCGGATCACGTGGTCTCTGCATTGCACAGCACAAAAAAAGGCACACCAAGAGCTGCATAACGCAGCTCTTGGTAGCGTCCTCTTCCAGCACCACCAGACGTTGCGTTAGGGGCACGTTATGCGACCTATAACGTCCCATAAAATGCAACGTCCTGGTGGGAAAGAGCTTAAAGGAATACTTAAGTCATTTAAAAAAAATTACTTTTACTCACCTGGGGCTCCCCTCAGCCCCCTGCAGCTGAACGGTGCCCTCGTCGTGTCCCTCCGATGCGGCTGGTCTCGCCGGCGGCCACTTCCGGTTTGGCCGTCACCGGCCGACAGGCTGTGAACGCGACTGATTATCCTCGTCCCCGGACGCAATAGCGCCTTCTACAATGCTATTGCATCCGGGTACGCGGATAATCAGCCGCGTTCACAGCCTGTCGGCCGGTGACGGCCAAACCGGAAGTGGCCGCCGGCGAGACCAGCCGCATCGGAGGGACACGGCGAGGGCACCGTTCAGCTGCAGGGGGCTGAGGGGAGCCCCAGGTGAGTAAAAGTCATTTTTTTTTAAAATGACTTAAGTATTCCTTTAATCTTGTCAGATCTGACAATGTCAGAAACCTCTAATCTGCTGCATGCTTGTTCAGAGTCTATGGTGAAAGAGGGTAAGCAGGACAGCCAGGCAACTGGTATTGTATAAAAAGAAATGCGTATGGCAGCCCCCATATCCTTCATACTTCAGTTGCCCTTTAAAGGATACCTGAAGTGACATGTGAGATGATGAGATAGAAAAGGGTATGTACAGTGCCTTGCACACAAATAATTATGCTGTGTTTTTTTTTTTTTTTTTTTTTTTTTTCCTTTTTTCTGCCTAAAATAGTTAAATATCAGGTATGTAAGTGGCTGACTCAGTCCTAACTCAAACAGGAAGTGACTACATTGTAACCCTCGCTGATAAGAAATTCCAACTATAAAACACTTCCTAGAAGAAAATGGCTTCTGAGAGCAAGAAGGAGATAAAAAGGGGAATTTCTTATCGGTGAGGGTCACACTGTAGTCACTTCCTGTCTGAGTCAGGACTGAGTCAGCCACTTACATACGTGATATTTAACTCTTTCAGGCAGAGAAAGAAAAAAAGGAACACAGCATAATTATTTGTGTGCTAGGCACTGTACATACACATGTTTATCTCCTCATGTCACATGTCACTTCGGGTATCCTTTAAAGGGAACCTAAACTAAGAGGTATATGGATTTTTTCGTTTTCAAATAATACCAGTTGCCTGATTCTCCTGCTGATTCTGTGGCCCATATGCAATTCTTTTTTTCACCTGAGTTATCTCCTAGGTGATATTTTTAAACTTGTCGATTAAATGCATTTTAAGCCACCAACAAGCAAGAAAATACTTTATTATAATTTTGATAGTACCCTTTCACCAACTTTTGGTACTTATTTAGTTGAAAAGTCCTGGAAAGTGATTTTTAAAACAAAGATGAAAAATTATCTCCTAGGAGAAAACTCAGGTGAAAAAGTGAATTGCATATGGCCCTGTGTCTCTAATACTTTTAGCCACAGCCCCCAGGGCCGGCCCGCCCTTGAAGCGGGGTGAAACTTTTGCATCAGGCGGCACTTCTGGAGGGGCGGCACCCGCCCGTCCGTGGGTGTGAGGGGCCGCCCGAGCTGGAGGGGATAGCGGGCAGGAAGGGGGTATTGGGCCTAGCGGCGGGGAGGAGGGTCGGACCCCCCCTCCCTCGCCTGGGTCCCCCGTCCTCCGCTCCCCTCCAACTTTAAAAAGTTGCGTGGCTGGCTGCAGCTGTAAGAGGCAACGGGCGGGGATCACTCACCTCTTCCTCGTTCCAGCCTAGCCTGCGCTCCACTGACGTCACTTCCTGCTACGCCGCAGGAAGTGACGTCAGTGGAGCGCACGCTGGAACGAGGAAGAGGTGAGTGATTTCCCCCCCCCCCCCCCCCCCGAGGGAGAGGGGGGGTCTGACACCCCCCCCCCTCCCCGCCGCTAGGCCCACCCAATACTCCCTTCCTGCCCGCTATCCCCTCCAGCTCCGGCGGCCCCTCACACCCACGGGGGGGGGGGGGGGGGGTGATTTGCTTAAAGCTTGCCTCAGGTGGCAAAAAGTCTAGGGCCGGGCCTAACAGCCCCTCAACAAGCATGCAGATCAAGTGCTCTGACTGAAGTCAGACTGGATTAGCTGCATGCTTGTTTCAGGTGTGTGATGCAACCACTGCTGCAGCCAAAGAGATCAGCAGGACCAACAAGCAACTGGTATTGTTTAAAAGGAAACCTCCATATCCCTCCCAGTTTAGGTTCCCGTTAAGCTTGACCTGGCATGGAGAGGAAGGAGTTAATGTTTAGGTAAGGGTGGAGTTAACTAGGGATGATCAATGAGATGCAAATTTCTCTTAACGGTCAAATGTCCTGTAAATTTAATATGCAGCTTGAATTTGGACCAATGAGAATAACTGTCAATTTTTGTGGTACTGGTTGAAGTTGTATAATTTTCATGAAATTTGAATGTTTGAAGAAATGATTTGCATCACATTACGGTAATCATCCGCAGAGTTCACACACCATAGATTCAATCACAGCGGGGCCTAAACAACACTGCTGGTGAGTCTTGGGAGGTCGGGGTGAGCAAGTGAGATTGACAAACTAGATCTCATGAAACACAGATCTGTGGTGAGAACACTGTAGCCAGACATTTAGTGGTGAGCAGATTCCACCAAGTAACAAATCTCTCTGATTGAATCTAATGGTGGCCATACACGGTACAATAAAAACGTTCAATTTTTCCGTTTAATCGATTTAAATGATCGAATTGAATGAAAGTTGAAAATATATATATATATATATATATATATATATATATATATATATATATATATATATATATATATATATATATATATATATATATATATATATATATATATATATATATATATATATATATATATATATATATATATATATATATATATATATATATATATATATATATATATATATATATTTTTTTTTTTTTTTGATCAAGAAATTCGAACGATTATCCCGTTTTTTTTTCGGCAAAAATGATCGGACATGATGGAAAAAATCTTTATATTCGATCTAACGGAATAATCAAATTATCTAATTAAAGGTGGCCATACATGGTACAATTTTTCAGAGAGAGAGATCTGTTGGCTGCCCATATATCGTAGGCGGATTCCCAATCAATTTCCGCATAAAATATCTCTGGAATTGTCAGTCTGCTGCCGGTCCCCAGTGTATAAATGTGCATTTATACATGTCCTGTCCCACCACGCGGTGGCCTTCCATCTTCGCGATGTGCTGCTCTTCCATACATGCCACTGGTGCATGGCATGTGGTGTGGGATGGCATGAATGGAAAAGCCGTGTATTCTGATGATTGGCACTATGTGGTGGGCGACACAGCACAGATCATGCATAAATGTCCACTGGGGGATAGCGCAGTTGGTTTTTTTGTTCGTTGCTTGTCCCACTATCACTCGCTGTTACTGCCGTGCACCCGATTGACCATTTCAGCCTGGCATCTTGCAGCATGTTCAATTGGGCATGCAGTTGGCGGCACTTTTTTTTTAATGTTTTTCTGATTTGATAATTATGGAACTGGATGGTCGATAGTTGCCAAGTCGTGTAATGTATGGGCACCTTTACTATGTTGTAATATCTCCCTGACACAATACAGTTCTCTGACTGGCTCCGTCTACTTCCACTCGCATACAGTGGGATGCGAAAATTTGGGCAATCTTGTTAATCGTCATGATTTTCCGGTATAAATCGTTGGTGGTTATGATAAAAAATGTCAGTTAAATATATCATGTAGGAGACACACAGTGATATTTGAGAAGTGAAATTAAGTGTATTGCATTTACAGAAAGCGTGCAATAATTGTTTAAAATTAGGCAGGTGCTTACATTTGGGCACTGTTGTCATTTTTATTGATTTCCAAAACGTTTAGAACTAATTATTGGAACTCAAATTGGCTTGGTAAGCTCAGTGACCCCTGACCTACATACATGGGTGAATCCAATTATGAGAAAGAGAATTTCGGGGGTAATTGTAAGTTTCCCTCCTTTAAAAAAAATAATAAAATAAAATACTTTCTTTGAAGAATAGAAACATGGGGGTCTCAAAACAACTTTCAAATGACCTGAAGACAAAGATTGTTCCCCATCATGGTTTAGGGGAAGTATACAGAAAGCTGCCTCAGAGAATTCCAGCTGTCTGTTTCCACGGGTAGGAACTTATTGAGGTGATGGAAGACCACAGGCTAAGTTCAAGTTAAGGCTCGAAGTGGCAGACCAAGAAAAATCTCAGACAGAAGCAATGAATGGTGAGAATAGTCAGTCAACCCACAGACCAGCACCAAAGACCTGCAACATAATCTTGCTGCAGATGGAGATGTGTGCATCGTTCAACCATTCGGCGCACTTTACACAAGGAGATGCTGTGATGCAGAGGAAGCCCACAGCACAAACCAAGCCGCTTGAGATATGATAAAGCACATTTGGACAAGCCAACTTCATTTTGGAATAAGGTGCTGTGGACTGAAGAGTTATTTTGGCATAACAAGGGGTATTATACATGGAGGAAAAAAGAACACAGCATTCCAAGAAAAACATCAGCTACCTACAGTAAAATATTTTGGTGGTTCCATCATGCTGTGTGGCCAGTGCAGGGACTGGAAATCTTGTCAAAGTTGAGAGACTCATAGATACCACTCAGTATCAGCAGATTCTGGAGACCAATGTCCAGGAATCGGTGACAAAACTGCAGGATCTTTCAACAAGACAAGGACCCTAAACACTGCTCAAAATCCCCAGACCTGTATATAATTGAAAATCTGTGGTGTGAGTTAGAGAGCTGTCCATGCTCAGAAGCCATCAAACCTGAATGAACTAGAGATGTTTTGTAAAGCGGAATGGTTCAAAATGCCTTCAACCAGAATCCAGACTCTCATTGGAAGTTACAGGAAGCGTTTAGAGGCTGTAATGTCTGCAAAAGGAGGATCTACTAAATATTTGTGATAAACCGTGTACTGGCGGCAAGGCGGCTGGTTCCGTGGCCAGCGCGGCGTTTTGCACGCAGCAGCGTGCGTCTGGTGTGGCTGGGCCTGTTGGTTCACACAGGCTGAGGAATACGCATGCGCGCTGAGAGGCAGAACCTTTATGACAAACGAGGAGGAATCAGCTGACCAGGTTGGTCAGCTGACCTCAAAGCAAGTGGCTATTGGTTGATTGCTGATGGGTGGCGCCAGAGAGCGATGCGCTATATATAGTCACTGCTGGTCAGTCTCAAGTTGTCTGCCGTTGCGAACGCTACGTGGTAGCACTCTGACCGTAGTCAGATCCTACATTGTGTTAGAACCAGGAGGACCTGGGAATTCACACTGAGCCAGATTACTTCTGTGTATTATTGTGTTATACTCCAGACTAGTTCCAGGGTGTAGAGACCACGGACCTCACACCCAAGACTAGGCATTGTTGTTATCTGTTATGACCTATTGCATTCCTGACTATCCCTCTGCTTTCTGATTCGGTACCTTTGCATATCTGATTACCTGTTGCCAAACCCTGCCTGCCTTTGGATACCGAATCAGCCTTCTGTCTATGTACCTTGTCTGTCTGTGTGTTGCCGACCTGGTTTGCCCGACCTTGAGAGCTATCTTTCCCCTTAAGAGATAGTCTCCAAACCTGCTAGTGACATCCACCTTCAGGTGTCACTCACTCACAGGTTCTTCCTACCTTCAGCCTGGGACTCCACCCCTTTGGAGGTCTCAGGCTGTTGGACAGTTTTTGCACTTCTCAAAAGGCAGTATCGCCCATACTGCCAGAGACCACCTGCTCCTCGGGTGGTCTTACTCAAAGTCATTACTGTTACACCAAACACTCACATTATAAAGGTGTCCAGAGGTTAGTTATACTTAGATTATCGGTAATTCTGCAGATCATCAATAATCAGATTCTCTCTGTGTGCTGACACCGATCGTTACTATATTGATTTCATTTATTTTTTTGTGGTGCCCAAAATTATGCACCTGCCTAATTTTGTTCAAACAATTATTGCACACGTCCTGTAAATCCAATAAACTTAATTTCACTTATCAGATATCACTGTGTCTCTCCTATATGATGTTTAACTGACTTTTTTATCGTTACAACCAATGATTTATACAGGAAAATCATGACTCTTAACAAGGTCTCCCAAACCACACAAGATGGACTGACTAATCCCTCTCTCCACTGCTGTGTATATTTGCCTGTGGTGGGATCTCTTTTCATTGGCTGTTAGGTTTGTTCAACATGACGCCCACTTCACTCTTCCTGGCAAAATTTGGCACGGTTACTGGCTGTGAAAATCATATATGTGGGTATAATGTATGCTTTTCTTATTCATTAGAGAGGCGTATGATTGGCCCCACATTTATTCTGCAGCAGGACAATAACCCTACAAATACAGCCAAAGTGATTAGGAACCATGTTTAGCATAAAGAAGTCTTTGGAAGTGATGGTTTGGCCCCCACAGAGGTTGTGAGGAAGCCTACAACTTCACATCTACAGAAGATCTGAGGTTAATTCTCCATTGTTGATTGGAACAACCTACCAGGTGAGTTCCTTCAAAAACTGCAAGTCTACCTAAAAGTAATTGATGCTGTTTTAAAGGCAAAGGGCGGTCACACCAAATATTGTTGAAGATTTCTTGTTAGTTTGTTCACTGCATTATTTTAAATGATGAAAATTAAATGCTACTTGGATTTATAAAAATGATGGACAGGACAGGACAGGACAGGACAGGACAGGACAGGACAGGACAGGACAGGACAGGACAGGACCTTTGCGACCTATAACTATATCATTGAACAAGGACGGCCTGGGGGCCCCTTGCAGGACCCGACCCGCGGTCCGCTGCGTCGGGGCCCCAGGCCTCCGGCCTGGGGGCCCCTTGCAGGACCCGACCCGCGGTCCGCTGCGTCGGGGCCCCAGGCCTCCGGCCTGGGGGCCCCTTGCAGGACCCGACCCGCGGTCCGCTGCGTCGGGGCCCCAGGCCTCCGGCCTGGGGGCCCCTTGCAGGACCCGACCCGCGGTCCGCTGCGTCGGGGCCCCAGGCCTCCGCTTTTAAATTAGCTAAAAATGTGTTCTGAAGAATTCCAGTGAGCTTCCTCAACATTTGGAGCCATTGGATAAGTGCGTGAACTCCGGTATGTTGTTAAAGGGAACCTGAAGCAAGTGGTATATTATGGCTGCCATATTTATTTTTCTAAACCAGTTGCCTGGCTGTCTTTGCTTATAATACTTTTAGCCATAGACCCACAGCATGCATGCCTTGCAGCAGATCAGGTGTTTTTTGACATTATTGTCAGATCTGACAAGATTAGCTGTATGGTTGTTGTTTCTGTTGTGATTTAGACTTTACTGCAGCTAAATAGACCAGCAGGTTCGCCAGGCAACTGGTATTGTTTGAACAGAAATAACACAACATGTTTAGTGTCTAGAGCTAAGAGAGTAAATGGCATGGCCTTGAGTCGCCTCTTAGGCCCGTTAACTGGGCCATGTGGGTGAAGGGTGGTAACGGGCGTCTAGCTACTTGTACTGGAGGGTAAGCGGGTAACAGCCACCCAGCTACCTGTGCTGGTGGAGAAGGTGGGGGGCTGCTGCTTTTCAATTAGGAGAGATACAATCACTGTGCTGTGTGTGGAAGGAATCGATTACTTTCTGCTGATAGTGCCAGTGATTTGCTTTCTGCATGATCTTTACTTTTTTTGTCCCCTACAGTTCTAGAAGCAGACCTGAGCGCTTTATTTAGCCTGCAGCCATAGTATTCATATTGTGTGGGGGCAAGGCCTGGCGTAGTTTGATCCTAACACTACAATGTATTTTGCTGTTCAGTGTATAGTCAGTACATAAATCTCTGTATTCCTATGGTGTCTGATCTCTCCTCTCTGCAGTGAGTGTAGCAGTAATGGTGATTCGGTCCTGTCATACACCAGCGTATGCAGTAACAGCTCCTACCTGGGCAGCGATAAGCTGGGATCAGGTGACCTCTCATTCTAACGTTTGTAACAGGGCTGTGGAGTTGGAGGAGGAGTCGGTCATTTTGGGTACCTGGAGTCGCTAGTTTTATAAACTGAGGAGTTTGAGTTGGATGATTTTTGTACTCCACTCCACAGCCCTGATTTGTAAATAGGCTTACCCCATACACAAGCTCAACAAAAGTCTTTTAAATGCACAATTATAAAACAAATTGTTTGCTATTGTTCAAGCAACTGATAAGACTCAGCTCAAGTCAATCCAACTGTTGCATTGACTTGAGCTGGGTCTTATCAGTTGCTTGAACAATCGCAAACCAACTTTTTGGTTTGTTTCAACAGCAAAAGTTGTTAATTGTGCATTTAAAAGACTTTTGTTGAGCGTGTGTATGGGCCTTTAGTGTTATAATTACAGGAAATGTTTTTCATCTATTCTAGTTTTTAAAGGACACCCGAGGTGAAAATAAACGAATGAAATAAACAATTGTTTTCATCCTCCTTCTCCTAAATATGATTTTTTATTTATATTCCACAGTTTTATTTTATATTTAAATCTACTTATTAAGATTTTTTTTTTTTTTTTTTTTTTTATTATTATTTTTGCTCAATGACACATTCATTGAAGTATGCCAGAACTAAAATCTATGAACTATTGACCCTTTTTATCTCTTTCCAATTGCAGTGATCTTAACAATGAAAACGTGCAGTTATGTTAAAGACAAGGCTAAGGGTAGACAGTCATACACGGGTGCTCGGATACCCCTTATCAAAATCGAATTGATCTGGATATCCGGATCGGATATCAGAATCCTAACTTTGCGGTATCCGCGTATATATGGATATCCGAACACACTATCCGGGCGGATTCGGATATCCGGTAGGAAAACCGGAAGTGGCCTTTAAATTGCTTCCAAAATGTTTTTTAGGGTAAATAAGGCATGTAACATCATGTGTTGTTTTTAAAGGGAAACATTAATTATGTGGAGACAAAAAATAAATAAATAAATAAAAATGGCGGTAAATTAACATCAGGACTAGGTTAGACAGCAGTCGTGCAGCCCACATTGTGTCCAAAGTCCAACCGCACAACTGGGACATCAGTTTTCAGCTCAGACATCTCAAAAAAATTAAAGCTATTGTAGTGGCGTAATAGCTGGTAGCAGTGGCAGGCTATTGTGGTGGCAGTGGCAGACTGGCAGTTATAGTTCCGTGTGGACCCTGGTGGTGGTGGGTACCACAGACAGCAGCAGGAGAAGTGGGTAGATGCAGCTACCATAGTGGCAGCAGAAGATCTAGTTTTGTGTGGACCCTGGTGGTGGTTGGTACCACAGGTAGGAGCAGCAGGAGGAGAAGTAGGTAGTCATGTAGATGCACCCTGGCGGTGGGAGCAGCACAGGCAGCAGGAGACAGGAGGAGGAGAAGTGCAATGTGTGGCAGGCAGCATAGATATTCCACCATGGCACCTAGTGTTGATACCACAGCACAGTTAAAACATTACAAAGTAGAGGTTCCAGGAAGCGGTCGTACTGCCGCAGTTGGGGCCTCCCCACAACTCAGACAGCACAGTTATCAGCCCAGACACCTCCAAAAAAAATACACAGCAATTGTGTTTACATAGACCATGGCACCTAGTGTGTTGGTATCACAGCTGTAAAATAAAAATTTGAACCAGGGGTATTACTCAAGATGGAGCCTGGAGGTTGTGGTGGTAAAGGGTGGTAAGGCAGGCATACTAATTTCCAGCCACTTCATTTCCCCTCTTGCCAACAACAGGGGCCAGGAATTCGCCAACCAGCCTGATTTATTTTGAGAAATGTAAGTCTGTCCACAGACTGGGTGGACAGACGAGAGCGATTCTCGGTGACCACGCCACCAGCCACACTGAAGCACCTCTCGGACAGCACGCTGGAAGGTGGGCAAGCAAGGATTTCCAGGGCATACTGTGCCAGCTCGCTCCAAATATCCAGGTGCTTGACCCAGTAATCCAAGGGGTCTATAGGGGTGTTGCTGTCAAGCCCACTGTAGGACCCCATGTAGTCTGCCACTATCCGGGTCAGGCGCTTTGATAGCCACATGCTGCTGCAGGCACCTCCTCAGTCGGCAGCTGTACCAGAGTAACGTACAGCGCCTTTGTGAGAGACAGCAGGTTTGATGGGCGCTTCTGCTGCTGGACGCAGGCAACTGCTGCTTTGCTGGCTGGACTGTGACAGCAGGGGGGGTGGAAGTATGGGGTAAGGCTTCCTCCAAGCGTTGAACCAGGGACTGCTGCAAGTCCCTCATTCGACGCACAGGGTCTCCTCCTACAGGCAAGAACTGATGCAGCTTCCCCTTCAGCTGTGGGTCCAGCATAAGGGTGATCAAGATGTCCTCCCGACCACGCATCTGCTTCACCCTTGGGTCACTGCGCAGGCACTGCAGCATGTACGCTGCCATGGGGAAGAGGGCTGCCATCTCTGCTGACACATCATCTCCCCCAGTGCGGTCCTCCTCCTCTGATTCCTGAGCCTCCCCCTGCTCTCTCCACCCACGCGCCACGGCAGCTGCACTCAGCTGTGCCTCCTTATCCTCAAGGTCAGGGACCTCCAACTCCTCCAAGTCCTCAACCTCCTCGAGGGCCTTATCCAGCATGCACACCGGGGCACCCACTCACACAGCGGCGCACGGTCCCGGCTGACCATGTTGGTGGCCTCCAGGAAGGGTGCCAGCACCAAGCACACCACACCATTTTGCCCCACTCAGCACTGAGGATGATGTCTGGGAGGTGAGTGGTGCCGGTCCCGAACACACTGGTGGCTTTGGCCAGGTATTGGTTGACAGCCTGCCTCTGTTCAACCAGACTATCCAACATGGCCAGGGTGAAATGCCACTGTGTTGGAATGTCTATGATGAGACAGTGCCGGGGCAGGTTCAGCTCCATCTACATGGCCTCCAGGGATGCTGAGGCACCACCCGAGCGGCGGAAATGACCCACCGGTTTCCTAGCCGCTTTCAACAGGGGGTCCATCCCCTGGTAGATGCTCAAAAATTTCTGCACCACCAGGTTCAGGACGTGGGATAGGGGATGTGGGTGAGGTCTCCCTGGTTGATGGCAGCAACAAGGTTGGCCCCATTGTTGGACACCACCTCTCCGACTCTCAGGCCTCTGGGGGTCAGCCAACTCCTCTTCTGCTCTTGGAGTTTGGCCAGGACATGGTCTGCCGTCAGTCTGTGCTTCACCAGGCTGACCATCTCCAGCAGCGCTTGGCAGTGGCGGGCCTTCACACTGCTGCTGAGGCAGGGGTGTTTGGCAGTGGCAGGTTTGCCGGAGGGTGGAACCGGATCAGAGGAACCTGCTGCACTTCTCTTGACCCTGCTGCGGGGTGGCACAACCCACTGGCTTGATGATGCTGCGGTCCCCTCCTCACCCCCTTCCACCAAACTGACCCAATGAGTGGTAAAGGACAGGTAGCGGCCTGTCCCAAGCCGGCTTGACCATGAGTCCATGGTCACATGGACCCGCTTTCCCAATGCATGGTCTAGGCCACGTTCCACATTGGTCATCGTGAAGCGATGCAGTGCTGGGATGGCTGTGCGGGAAAAGTAGTGCCGGCTGGAGATAGGCCAATCCGGCGATGCACACTGAAGGAGCACACGCATGTCGCTCCCCTCCTGCACAAAGGAGTATGGGAGGAGCTGGGAGGACATGGCCCGTGCAAGCAGGCCGTTCAGCTGGCGGATGCGACGGCTGCCACGGGTCTGATCCTTAACAAATGACTCGCTCAGCAGGGTCTGGTGGCGTTTTTTGCTTGCACAGGATGAGGAGAAGGGAGTAGAGGAGACCGCTAAGGACTGGCTGCCTGAACAGGCCTCAGTTTCAGCAGGAGTGGCAAAGGGGGATCTGGTGGTGCTTTTTGGCGGAACACTGCCAGCGCCAGCTTCCTTCAGCCTTTTTAACTCCTCATGCTCAATATAATGCTTTTTTGCCAGATGGTTGAAGCTGGAGGTGCCGTATTTGGAGGGGTTGCAACCTCTGCTCAGCTTCATCTGGCACACGTTGCAAGTTACAAACGGGCTGTCCACTGAGGGCAGATCAAAGAACTGCTGAATTGGGGATGAAATTTGCCCTTACGCCCTGAATGAGCTGCTTTTTTTTTTTTTTTTTTTTTTTTTTAACTCCCTGCGGTGGTTGGGGCCTGGGGCTGAGTGATGCAGCTGGTGGTAGCGGCAGAAGATAATGCAGCGGGCTGTGGGTCTCGCGTTCTACGCCCACTGCTGTTCCTGCCAATGTCAGCAATGCTGATCCTCCTTGACAGACCCACAGACGCATCCTCCTCCTCAGAGCTAACATCCCCCTCCCGTGGATGGCAGACTTGGTCCTTAATCTCATCATCATTATCAACATCATACTCCCCCCCCCCCCCCCCCCCCCCCCCCCCTTGACAGACCCACAGACGCATCCTCCTCCTCAGAGCTAACATCCCCCTCCCGTGGATGGCAGACTTGGTCCTTAATCTCATCATCATTATCAACATCATACTCCCCCCCCCCCCCCCCCCCCCCCCCTTAAACAACTGCTGGGATGTTGCTGACCCCCAAACTCCTCTTCTACTGACACATCAGGCACAGGCTCCCCCCCAACAATCACCAGCACCATCTGTGACTCCTCCACATACCCCATTGTGCTCAGAATATCCTCTGCAAACTCATTGGTAACAGCCCTGATTACTCTCATGGTGCCTGGAGTAAAGAGCATGCTGACTGAGGGTAGGCTGCCCGCTGGGGTCGACATGATGGCCGACGAGTCCCCATGCACTGCTGGGCGGCTGCTGCTTCTCCTGCGAACAGGAGTGGTGGTGGGGGCGGAGCTCTCTCTCTTGTAGAGCTGGTGGTGGCCTGCTCATCCACCATCAGCTGCATCACAGGCTCGGCGTCTTTCTCCTCCAATTTGCGGCGCCAACCCTGCTAAAAAATGGCCGCTACACGCTGCTGCGCCTCTGCAGCGTGACTCCCCCTAACAGCTGGGCACCCAGTGCATCCACGGCCAGTCGCTAGCGGTGGAATGGACACTGGCACGGCAGAACTGGTGACGGTGCCAGCAATGTTCCCTCTCCTCTTGGCCTTGCTGCCCTGCCCCCCGCTGCCAGTGCCAGCAGACATAGTGCAAGTCAGGGCCGAGCCTGGGCGGGTGCAAGGCACCCAGGCGCCTGCCTCTGAGAGGCGCCGCCCGGCCGCCGCTCTCCCCCTGTGGCCGCCGCTCCCTCCCTCTAGCCGCCGGCGCCGCCGCGTCAGACCTCGATCAGGCGGGCTGGCGCTAGGACCTAGCAGGGTTGGCGCCGCAAATTGGAGGAGAAAGTGCGGCGGAGGCGGCGTGTGTGGCGTCGGGGCGGCGGAGATCTTCAATCAAGATGTAACAGAAGGTCGCAAGATAGAGGATACTGTCGTGGGACCTAATTGACGTGGGATTTTTTTCTTAAAGGTACAGGTAAGTATTTCTGGTTAATTTAGAACGTTAAAGGACTTTTCTCGTTGTTGTGTTTTTATTTCATTTAACCCTTTGTGGAAATGGGTAAGGGGTACAAAGTAGCCCTATACTCATTTCTCCTGGCAGGGGGGTGGGCATCTGGGGGTCCCCTTCTTAAAGGGGACTCCCAGATGTCACCATGAACCCCCCCCAGGGAGTCGTCGCCCCCACCTCCTCCTGGGGCACCGGAGGTGGGGGAAGAGCCCCTTGTCCATGGATTGGACAAGGGCTCCGGGGGGGGGGGGAAGGCTTGGCCGCCCCTCCCCCCCCCCCCCCCCCCCCCCTGAAGCCCCCCCATACCATGGACCATGCGGGCTGGTATAGCTCAGGGTGCGAAGCCCCAGTCGGCCGGGGCTCTGCATTCTGGCTATCCCAGCCTGCATGGGAGACAAGGGGTTACAGAGGCTCGGGAGGGGGGACCCCACGTCATTTTATTTTTTTCAAAAAATTTCCCACACTCTGAACATAACCCACAAATTTTAATTTAAAAAAAAAAAATTCAATTTTTTTTTTTTTTAATATTGTTTCCCAGTATCTTTTTAACATATCCTGCAAATTTGGTGTTGCTAGGATTTAAGGGGACTTTGCTATTAATTGCTAAAGTCGGCGGAAAAAGTTTCCACGGAAATGTCAGTACGCGATTTAAATAGATACATTTCCTCTTTGAAGATTTAAAATCGATTTTCTCAAACTATAAGGTCTTTTTGAACAATTTTTTTTTCTTCGTGTTCCCACTATTCTTCTTAACATTCCCTACACATTTGGTGTTTCTGGCATTTAAAGGGGCTTTGCTATTAACCGCTAAAGTCGGCGGGCGTTTAATTTTCCCACGGTCAGAAGAAGAATATTCAAAATCGATTTTCTCAAAAACTATAAGGTCTTTTTGAAAAAAAAAATTTTCTTCTTGTTCACAATTTTCTTCTTAACATTCCCTGCAAATTTGGTGTTTTAAGCTTTTAAGGGTGCTTTGCTATTAAACATTAAAGCCGGCGGGCAGATATTTTTCAAACGGCAGCAAAGCAAGGGTTAAGACGATAAATATCGTTTGGGAGCAATACAAATATAAACGATAAATATCGTTTTTAAAGCCGGCGCCATTTTTTAGCTGTCAAAAACGAAAAATAACTAGCGATAGTGGTTCTCTATGGGGCGCCGTTTTTTAACTACGATAACTGGCGCCATTTTTAATGGACCCCCTCTATACCACAGCTCCGGGTACAGGTTATAGATGGGGTTCCTGCTCATTTTAGGAGTGATAGGGAAAGAGAATTACTTAGGCGGAAGGCGGGTTGGATCAGGAGACTGGGTACCCTGGGAGGGGGTGGACTCAACCATGAATATGACTTATCCTTTTGCATTTAAATTGGATAGAATTTGTGTATATTGTGAGGAATCGCGGGGAAGCAGCCGCCTCTTCTCGGCGTGAGGTGGCTGCTTCCGTGAAGGGCATAGCGGAACGCGGAGGAACCGCCGCGTCAGACGCGGCAGTTAGCACACATGGCTCTGTCGCGGATACACCGCAGAGCGGTGCTGGTATGGCTGGGACTCATAGTCCTCCTAGGTTCAGAATGACACATGCGCGCGGAGAGGCAGAACTTATATGGCAGCCAGAAAAAGGTCAGCTGACCTGGTCGGTCAGCTGACTCTGCTCCTTCCCATTGGTCCAGCACTTAGGGAGGTGCTGGAGAAATGTCTGTGTATATATACTGCCGGCTGTTCAGTTGCTGGTTGTCTGGCGTTGCGATCACAATGTGGTAGCACTCAGACCTGAGTCAGATCCTAAAGTGTGCCGGGACCAGCTGGAGCTGTAATCCTACACTTAGCTAGAATCTGTTGATAGTTTAAAGTACTAGTTTGATTGTGATTATCGGTTATGACCCTTTGCTTGCCTGACTATCCTGCTGAACTCTGATCCTGTACCTTGCTTTTCTGATACTCTGTTGCCGAACCCCTGCTCGTCCTTAGACCCTGCATCTGCCTCCTGATTTTGTACCTCGATTTATCTGATACTGTGTTGCCGAACTCTGCCTGTACTTTAGACTCCGCCTCTGCCTTCTGAATCTGTACTTTATCTGTCCGTGTGTTTACAACCTGGCTTGTCCGACCTCGAGAACCGACCTTACTGTTAGAGGCGGTTCCCAGTCCTGGTAGTGACACTCCCTCTTGAGTGTCACTCTCATCCAGTCGTTCCTTCTCTCAGCCTGACTCCTCCTCCCGAGAGAGTCCAGAAGGAATTGTGCAGGACTCCTCACTGCTTTGAGGCCAGTCCTCTATATATTACTGTTTGCACCAAACACTCTTACTTTTCTCTGGTGACCAGAGGTTAGCTTATATATCTGATTATCGGTGATACTGCAGATCTTCTATAATTTGGTATATATCTGTATTCCCTGTGATACTGCAGATCACCGGTAATCAGATCCTCTCTCTGTGTTACACCGATCGTTACATATATATTGTGCCTCTGCTTATATGTGTGCGGTTAGTCATACTGTGTTGACAGTGTGGTGACTGCTGGGTCCAGGTGTGTGTTTCCCTTACTGGGCTACACTATTAGTACACTGGGGGTTGCTGGTTTCTGATGTATGATTCTCTTTATTGTTATAATACTTTGTACATCTGGTACCATGTTGAATTATTTTGAGAGGTCTTTTACCTATTATGGACCCGCGTGCATTTTTCCGCATCGATTTATGCATACATTTTTCCGCATCATCAGGACAGTTTTACGCATGGAAGCGTCTGACGTCATGACGCTCAGGTTCTGTTTTTTTGTTTCCTTTTTCCGGTGGCTCGCATCTTCCATTCCTCTGGGAGATTGGGAGGAGCGATACGACTAAGCTGTGGTTCCCCATCAGGTCCTCCTAGGCTGGTGAGTGCTGATTGGTCCATATGGGTCTGACACTTTTTAAATTGTGCTGTTGCAACGGCTACTCATTTAAATATCTGTCTGCCATCAGGTCCTCTCATTATGCTTTGTTCTATGATTGGACACTGGTGTTCACATGCATCCTGGTGTTATGTGATTGGTCCATGTGAC
The DNA here is from genome assembly GCF_040937935.1 of Hyperolius riggenbachi. Lineage (NCBI taxonomy): Eukaryota > Metazoa > Chordata > Amphibia > Anura > Hyperoliidae > Hyperolius > Hyperolius riggenbachi. Next base: position 104,993,441 of record NC_090653.1, read on the forward strand.
CTTATTGAGAATGTATATAAATGCTTTTGTGGTTATTTCTCTTGTGTGAGCCTATACAGCTTGAGGAAGGAGTTCATCTCCGAAACAGCATCTGTCGCTGTCCCTGGGCTTTATCATTTATGCAATAAAGAGCTTAAAGGAATACTGTAGGGGGTCGGGGGAAAATGAGTTGAACTTATCCGGGGCTTCTAATGGTCCCCGCAGAGTAGACGTCCTGTGCCTGCGCAGCCACTCACCAATGCTCCGGACCCCACCTTTGGTTCACTTCTGGAATTTCAGACTTTAAAGTCTGAAAGCCACTGCGCCAGCCAGTGGCGTAGCTAGGGTGTTTGACACCCGGTGCGGATAATTTACCGACCCCCCCCCCCCCCTCCAAAAAAAGCGGAGCGCGCAGCGGCAAAAAAATGGGTGTGGACATGACATCGCATGGGCGGGGGTAACTGTAATGTAACTGACAGTGCCTCGTAGGTGCCTCCAATATAGGTAGCCAGTATAGGTGCCACCAGTTTAGGCTAGCTAGGTAGGTAGGTGCCCACAATACAGATTAGATAGGTAGGTGCCCCCAGTATAGGTTAGATTAGGTAGCTGCCCCCCAGTATAGGTTAGATTAGGTAGCTGCCCCCCAATATAGGTTAGATTAGGTAGGTGCCCTCAGTATAGGTTAGATAGGTAGCTGTCCCCAGTATAGGTTAGATTAGGTAGGTGCCCCCCAGTATAGGTTAGATTAGGTTGGTGCGGGGGCATACACGCTGATACACACACTGCTTCCTGTTTAGCCAGAAGCAGCGTGTGTATCCGCGTCTATACAGAGAGGAGTCCAGCGGCTAGTGGAACGCAGGGAGGTGAGTAGCTGTGTTTAGCACTTCCCTGCTGCGCATTACTCTGCATCTGAGGGGGGAGCACGGAGGGCAGCTCGGGGAAAGGAAGGGAGGGAGAGGTCGGGCTACCCTCCCCGCGGCTGCGGCTCCCCCTCCATTACAGCGCACCTCCTCTAGGGCGGCTGGGGTCACCCAGAATCGGATCTGGATAATATGGCACCTATGGCAAAGACTGAAATCGGTGTCTCACAACAAACAAATTAAATAGGCAGGTGCGTCAAGATAAAATGATTAAGAAGCCAAGTTTGCCCTGCATTAACAAATTACAAATAACATGTTCCCCAGATAAAATAATTAAGTAGCCATGTGCACATATATATTAGTATTAGGTTGCTAGATATATCCCCATGATATTAGGTAGCCATAGCTGTCCCCTAATTGCTGACTGGGCGCAGGGTGCTTGCTGAGTCCTGTGTGCAGGGAGCTGCCTGGGGTAAGATGCTGGCTGCCTGAGGCATAGTGCAGGCTGGGGTAGGGTGCTGCCTGGGGGCAGACTGCTGCCTAGCGCAGGGTGCTGGCTTGGGCAGGGTGCTGGGTTGCCTGGGCAGGGTGCTGGGTTGCTGGGGCAGGGTGCTGGCTTGAGCAGGGTGCTGGTTTTCTGGGGCAGGTTGCTGACTGGCTTGAGAAGGGTGCTGGTTTGCTGATGCTGGGTTCTAGCTTGCTGGGGCAGGGTGTTGGCTGGTTTGGGAAGGGTACAGGCTTGCTGGGGCTGAGTGCTAGATGGTTTGGGCTGGGTGCAAGGTGCAGATTTGCTGTGGCAAAGTGCTGGCTTGCGGGGTGCAGGCTTGCTGGGGGGGGCTGGGTGCAGGCTTGCTGGGGGGCCCGGGTGCAGGCTTGCTGGGAGGCTGGGTGCTGACTAGGTGCAGGCTTGGTGGAGGGACTGGGTGCAGGCTTGCTGGGGGGCTGGGTGCTGACTGGGTGCAGGCTTGGTGGGGGGGCTGGGTGCAGGCTTGCTGGGGGGCTGGGTGCTGACTGGGTGCAGGCTTGCTCGGGGGCTGGGTGTAGGCTTGCTGGGGGCTGACTGGGTGCAGGCTTGCTGGGGGGGGGCTGGGTGCTGACTGGGTGCAGGCTTGCTGGGGGGGGGGGGCTGGATGCTGACTGGGTGCTGGCTTGCTGGGGGGGGGCTGGGTGCAGGCTTACTGGAGGGGCTGGGTGCTCAGATCTGCGGCGACCAGTCCTCCGATAATGAATCTGATCAGTCAGTGCTGCCACCGCCGCCTGAACATCCTCGTTATTGCAAGCAGTACCATCACCTAAGCAGTGACAGAAGGACTTCTGGAATTTCAGACTTTAAAGTCTGAAAACCACGGCGCCTGCATTGCTGTGTCCTCACTCCCGCTGATGGCACCAGGAAAATACTGCGCAGGCCCAGTATGGTCTGTGCCTGCGCAGTACGCTCCTGGTGACATCAGCAGGAGCGAGGACACAGCAATGCAGGCGCCGTGGTTTTCAGACTTTAAAGTCTGAAATTCCAGAAGTGAACCGGAGGCGGGGCCGGAGCATCGGTGAGTGGCTGCACGGGCACAGGATGCCTGTGGGGGACCATTAGAAGCCCCGGGTAAGTTCAACACATTTTCCCCGACCGCCCTACAGTATTCCTTTAAATATATCTTCGTGGTGCTGCTGATGTCTACTCTTCATGCTTTGGGAGCTGCTGAACTACAGTGCCATATCAGCCTAGCACACGTCTACCCTCACTAGGGTGCCTGTCTAGTGTGGTGTACTAAATAACTACAAATAATACAGTAACCCTATTTAGAATCAGAATAAGTTTTATTTCGCCAAGCATGACTGGTCATGCCTGGAATTGGGTTTGGCACAATACTGAGCGGTACATAGACAGGCAGGAAAAGTGACAGAATATGAAAGTAGTACATTGAACTCAATATTTACATAAATAATGTACAAACCGCATCAAAATACATTCACATCAGTATGCATCTTCCAAAAAAAAGCACTGCTGAAAGTCTACCAAGGAGCGGGAAGAGACCGGTCTGATTTAAGTATGACTAAAAAAAGTTAATTATTTCCAGATCGCTCCTATGCAGGTGGTAGGGCATTGATGGGGGGTGGGAGAATGTTAGGGGAGTTTAGGAGGCTAATAGCCATAGGGAAGAAAGAGTTCTTGTGTCTGGTGGTCTTGGTGGGGATAGCCCGGAGTCTCCGGCCCAATGGGAACGGGGTGAAAAAGCAGTGGCCTGGGTGTGAGGGGTCACTTGCGATCCTCAGTGCCCTGGCCTGCAGTCTTGAAATGTACAGGAGGTAAAGTGGTGGCAGGGGTCTCCCAATGATCCACTCTACCGACCTGATGATCCTCTGTAGTTTGCGCTTGTCGCTGGCAGTGGCTTCTGCATACCAGACCAAGATGGCGGAGCAGAGGACTGATTCAATGGTGGCAGAGTAGAAACATGTTAGAATGTCCTGCGTCATGCCGAACTTCCGCAGTTGGCGTAGGAAGAAGAGTCTCTGCTGGGATTTCCGTTGGGTTGACGTAATGTTGACCCTCCAACTGAGATCACTGGAGATGGTAGTGCCCAGAAGGCGAGCGAATGGCACTCTGTCCACCTCGATGCCATCGATGTAGATAGGAGGTGGTGTTGGAGCAGACTTCCTAAAGTCTATACTGTAGTTAAGGCTAATAGCACAGGCCTGGCCTGTGTGCACAAACAGCAGACACACACACAGACATAGACTAGCAGAGCTGCTGCAGCAGAGACTGTCACACACACTAACTAAATACAAACAAAATACAAGCTAGCTAACTAAACAACAATCCGAGTATTATAGTACAGGTGTTAATGTGCAAAAACGCTAAGTTTAACACAGTAGAAAGCACTTGCTTTAGCCAAACAGCACTGGAGATGTCTCTCAGTGAGCAGTCACAAAGCAAGGACGAGTTCCTTCAACATAGCCGCCTCTTTATATACAGGCGGGGCTGGCCAGAGTTCTCCTTCTGTGATTGGTTGCTAGGGCTTCTGCTGGGTGCCCTCATGATTGGCTCAATGACATCATGGACATAATCTCCATGGCTTCAGTACCCGGATTCGGATATCCGACTGACATCCAACCAGATATCCGGGTTGTGATAAATATCCGTGTAGTGCTATTCGGATTTGCGAAGGAATCCGGATCCAAGGTCGGATAGCTGAAAAAGTTCGGATTATCTGGGTAGTTCAGTTATCCGGGGTCTGGATGAGCACCACTGGTCATACAGTCTGCCCAGTAGAGGAGACGTACAGCGCAAATGGTAATCAATCCCATGCCTGTACTGGCGTTGGGATGTACTACCGCTGTGTAGGGGGAGCATAATCAGCCTCTCACCCAGCCAATGTGGGCCATTCCTAATGAGCGATGCACTTAGAGACTCCTAAATGAATCAGCTGGGTAAGAGCCTGATTATGCTTCCCCTACTCAGCAGTAGTGCGTCCCGACGCCAGTACAGGCACAGGATTGATTTCATGAAGTTTATTTCCTGTGCAACAAATTAAAAATCCTGGTGACTTGCACTCTGTATGTGTCAGCAGTAAACATCACTGATTGACACAGATTTGTTTGTGACACTGGTCCTCAAGGCAGGGGACACTCTTGTTTGGTTTTCTGCATACATTTTCTGCACGCTACGTGTGTTTGTATGCAGAAAAACATGTGCTTTTTTTCACAGCACAGCTATTACCAGGCAGCAGTGAGCAGTTATCAGGAAGCAGTTATCGTGCAGCTGTGAGAGTTTGAGAGGCATTTCACTGCCTATAAACTGCTTGTGGAAAAGCTAGCCATACAGCTAGGGATTCTGATTCAATTGACAAAGCGATCAACTTTATTAAGGAATCGACCTCAGTATGGTTGATAGAAAGTTGATCGACTAGTAACTAGAGATGTAGCGAACGGTTCCCGAACCGTTCGCCGGCGAACATCTCTGAATACATGGGGCTTTTACTACTTTCGGGTCGCTCTGACTCGGAGTAGTACGCCTGCGCTGCCTGGCGAAGCGCGTCCTAGATCGCGCTCCTGTTGCCGGGCACTCTCTGCGCATGTGCCCGGCAACAGGAGCGCAATCTAGGACGCGCTTCGCCGGGCAGCGCAGGTGTACTACTCCGGGTCAGAGCGACCCGGAAGTAGTACAAGCCACAGAGATGTTCGCCGAGCGAACAGTTTGCAACATCTCTACTAGTGACCCACACACTGCAAACTACATCCTATGCGATTCACATTCGATTTGACCGATGTTGTCTCCATGCTCTGAATGCAAATTTCAATTGTTATTTCAATGACATGTGAACAGTAGCCGATTCCTGTGCGATTGACCGATATCTTGCATCCAGCTGGTCAATTCAACATGAAATTAGCCACTTTTCATGGAATAGGAATTTTGGAATACACTCTATTCTTTCTCGATTCTATAAAATGATAGAATTGCATGGTCGATAGTACAGCTAAATCGCTAGATGTATGTCCACCTTAAAGTGAACCGAGCATCATTTTTAACTCCCAGGGCAGCTCTATAGCAAATTAAAAATGCATTCTAAAAATGTGGTTTATTAAAAAAAAAAAAAAAAAAAACACCTTTCAGTTTACCAAATCTTTTTACATTTAAGGGTTAAAATGGCACCTCTTCAGTCCATGAAAGGACTGGGGACCCAGAGCAACAGATGATGAAAGGCAGATAAGAAATCACCTCATTAGACTCAATTGACCACAAACAAACTCCCCTTGTACTTCAAACAGAGAACAATAATCACAGTTGAAGAATTTCACACCTAGCCTGGATAATGGCAGTGGAAAAGTAGCAGGGGTTGAGCTTTTGAAACATGGCAGCCCTTTCAGCTATTTGAAGCTAGGAGCTGCTTAGATCCCTTTAAAGAGACACTGAAGTCTCCTAAAAATCAGCTTTTTATTATAAAATCCTCTTTAACATTACCGCCCTAACTAAAACGCTGCATCCCAGTGGCTGAAATTTAACTAACTAAATCCCCCCACCTCTCCCCCACAAAATCCATGACTTTCTTGGTCGTGGATTTTGCTGCTGGAGGAGGCAGAGCTTTCAGCAGCAGCTCTGCCTCCTTGCGCATCTACAGTATCTATCTATCGGGCGGGCGGAGGCGGTGATCCGGAACTGACTGACAGCGTGAAGAGGCAGAACTGCAGCTGACCACTCTGCCTCTCACGGAAGCACTCCCCGCATTGCCCCCCGGGTAGTTAGGGGGAATTTAGTTAGATTACAGCTGCAGGGATGCAGCGTTTTAGTTAGGGCAGTAATGCTAAAGAGGATTTTGTAATAAAAAGATGATTTTTTAAGAGACTTCAGAGTCTCTTAAATCATGAAGTAGCTATTCAGGGCCTGTTTCCACTACACACAGATAGGATACAGAAAAACTGACTCCAATGAATGCCTATGGCCCTGTTTCCACTAAACACGATTTTTCTGATGCAGATTTTCTCATAGGCATTCATTGGAATCAGTTTTTCTGCATCCAATCTGCGTGTAGTGGAAACAGGCCCTAAGGGCTTTTTTTCCACAGACAGTTGATAGGTAGTGAAATTCCACACAAACTCTCACAACTGCTTGCTACTGCCTAACTGCTCACTGCTGCCTGATAACTGCTTGCTGAACACACAGTACAACTGTCTGATGAAAAGAGGCCTTATGCTGGGCATACACGGGTCGATCCAGCAGCCGATTAGCCCCCGGATCGACCACCGCCGCGTGCCTGCCGCGTCCCCGCTCGTACGCGCGGATCGATTCGCGCCCGTCCCCGCCGGTGGTCCTTATCAGCCGCTCTATTCCCTGCCATTGTCCGCCGGCGGGAATCTAGCGTGCGTGGGTCGAGCGGCATGATCGCGCGAATATTATCAGCTGGTCGATACACGGTACAGAAACGTACCATGTATCTCCAGCATTAGAGTTCTCAGTTTTTTATGTGCAGAAAATGCACACAAAACAGTCAATTGTGTCCCCTACTTCAAGGCTAGTCACACTAGGGCAGACAGATACATTTACAGTTGCACTGAAGCATACTGTTAAATGCTTCTAAACGGCTTCATAGGTAATGTGCAATGGAGCTTCCCTTCCATTGGTATATTTGTACAGGATACACAGTGTCAGTCTTGGGCTTGTCCAGGGCATGGAGGGGGAGGAGTTAACATTTGGGGAGGGGTGGAGTTAACTAGGGATGATCAATGAGATGCAAATTTCTCTTAACATTTAAATGACTTGTAAATGTTATATGCAGCTTGAAGTTGGACCAATCCGAAAACATTCTGTTAATTTTTATTTTGTACAGGTTCAAGCTGTATAATTTTCATGAAATTTTAATGTTAGAATAAATTATTTGTATCTCATGACGGTAATCATTCCCAGAATTCACACACACACACCATAGAATAAATCACAGCTATGCCAAAACCACTCCGCTGGTGAGTCTCAGGAAGGGATGAGCAAGTGAGATCTCATGAAACGCAGATCTGTGGTGATAACACTGTTGCCATGCATTTAGCTATGATTAGTGTTGGGTGAACATCTAGATGTTCGGGTTCGGGCCGAACAGGCCGAACATGGCCGCGATGTTCGGGTGTTCGAGCCGAACTCCGAACATAATGGAAGTCAATGGGGACCCGAACTTTTGTGCTTTGTAAAGCCTCCTTACATGCTACATACCCCAAATTTACAGGGTATGTGCACCTTGGGAGTGGGTACAAGAAGAAATTTTTTTTTAGCAAAAAGAGCTTATAGTTTTTGAGAAAATCGATTTTAAAGTTTCAAAGGGAAAACTGTCTTTTAAATGCGGGAAATGTCTGTTTTCTTTGCACAGGTAACATGCTTTTTGTCGGCATGCAGTCATAAATGTAATACATATAAGAGGTTCCAGGAAAAGGGACTGGTAACGCTAACCCAGCAGCGGCACACGTGATGGAACAGGAGGAGGGTGGCGCAGGAGGAGAAGGCCACGCTTTGAGTCACAACAACCCAGGCCTTGCATGAGGACAAGAAGCGTGCGGATAGCAATTTGCATTTTGTCGCCATGCAGTCATAAATTTAATACAGATGAGAGGTTCAATAAACAGGGACCGGAAACGCTAACCCATCACAGATGTTCATTGTTCATGTTACTTGGTTGGGGTCCGGGAGTGTTGCGTAGTCGTTTCCAATCCAGGATTGATTCATTTTCTGTGGAGAGGCGGATACGCCGATCTGTGACGATGCCTCCGGCAGCACTGAAACAGCGTTCCGACATAACGATTTTACCAATTTTGGAGCCCTGTAACTCTAGTTTGCAGAGATGTAGGGACCCCATCTTTGGAATCCAAGTCTAACAATATGTCTTCTACCTGCATGAGACATTTTGTGAAATTCAGACGTTGCTAACGGCCATGGCTGAGATTTATGTACGTCACCATCACTACCATTGAAATAGCCCAAATAAACAGGTTTTTGTGACCCTAGGCTATGACCTCTTCGGCCTAGGACTGCATTGAACGCGACCCACGCATTGTGCGCATTCTGGACAACACCAATTACTGGGTTTATACCCTTCTGGATCCACGGTACAAACACAATGTTCCAAAACTGCTTGAAGAAAGAGTCCGACAGGTCAAAATGGAAGAATACCAGCAGGCCCCTGTGGAGACTTTAAAGAGGAGATTGACATCCTTCCCCTCCTCTAGCCAGTTGTACGCCGACAGACTGACTTCCGCAAACCCAGGACGACCAGGAGGGCAGCAAACAACACAAGCCGCAGCTAGTGCCCAAAAGGGAATGGTATCGGCAGTGTCCTTGGAGTGGGAAAATTTTCTGACACCCATGCAGCAGCACACAGAACAGCAAGCGTGCAGATCCACCTCCAACACCGATCGCCTGGAGAAGATGGTCAAGGACTACATGTCAGATGGCATAGCTGTGTTGAACAATCCATCTGCACCCTTCAACTATTGGGTGTCGAAGCTAGACACCTGGCACAAACTGGCAATGTACGCAATAGAGGTGCTGGCTTGCCCGGCAGCCAGCGTTATGTCGGAACGCTGTTTCAGTGCTGCCGGAGGCATCGTCACAGATCGGCGTATCCGCCTCTCCACAGAAAATGCAGACCGTCTGACTCAAATTAAAATGAATCAATCCTGGATTGGAAACGACTACGCAACACTCCCGGACCCCAACCAAGTAACATGAACAATGAACATCTGTGATGGGTTAGCGTTTCCGGTCCCTGTTTATTGAACCTCTCATCTGTATTACATTTATGACTGCATGGCGACAAAACGCAAATTGCTATCCGCACGCTTCTTGTCCTCATGCAAGGCCTGGGTTTTTGTGTCTCAAAGCGTGGCCTTCTCCTCCTGCGCCACCCTCCTCCTGTTCCATCACGTGTGCTGCTGCTGGGTTAGCGTTACCGGTCCCTTTTCCTGGAACCTCATATATGTATTACATTTATGACTGCATGCCGACAAAAAGCATGTTACCTGTGCAAAGAAAACAGACATTTCCCGCATTTAAAAGACAGTTTTCCCTTTGAAACTTTAAAATCGATTTTCTTAAAAACTATAAGCTCTTTTTGCTAAATTTTTTTCCTCTTGTACCCACTCCCAAGGTGCACATACCCTGTAAATTTGGGGTATGTAGCATATAAGGAGGCTTTACAAAGCACGAAAGTTCGGGTCCCCATTGACTTCCATTATGTTCGGAGTTCGGCTCGAACACCCGAACATCGCGGCCATGTTCGGCCCGAACCCGAACATCTAGATGTTCGCCCAACACTACACGTGACCCGTTCGGCCAATCACAGCGCTAGCCGAACGTTCGGGTAACGTTCGGCCATGCGCTCTTAGTTCGGCCATATGGCCGAACAGTTTGGCCGAACACCATCAGGTGTTCGGCCGAACTCGAACATCACCCGAACAGTGGCGAACACTGTTCGCCCAACACTTGCCAGCAGTAGGCACCGCTGTGCCCCTAATGTGCTAGCAGCAGCCACCACTGTGTCACTACTATGCCAGCAAATCCTGCGGCTGACCCAAGAGACGTGAAAGCCAGCCTGAATGCGTGCTGCTTGACAGCAGTGCGTGACATTGTCGTAACTGCCACAGACAGGGACAGATATCCCTTTCAGCGCAGAAATCTGTGTGTGTTTGTGTCTAGAAGATTTGTTCACACGCAACTGGTAGTGGGGTCTGAGTCTTGCAGAGTGTGGTTGAGGGTGACAGCCTTGTTTTATCTCAAATAGGGCTGCTCCTCCTCTGGATTTGGTCAGGGCGTGTCTTTGCAGGTGTGCTGTGGGAGTAGGCTACTGGAAATCCCCATCTAATAAGCTTATTATGGAGCATGGGTTAGTTATCTGTGAGCTGCAATACACTGCAGAGCTCCCCCAGCCAAACACAAAGCTGCTTCTGTACAGCAGTCACTGGGACTACATGGCAGAGATAACTTTTATGCTGTAATAGAGAAATCTCATATTTCTTCCTTTCCCACCCTTGTGTTTGTTCCCTACAGGTGGATCCAGTAACAGAACCTCACCGGAGAGATATACAGGTCGTCTTAATTCGTCTGTAAACATAACATTGACTCCATATGGAATGACCTCACTTCATCAGTGCTTGCATTGTAACAGTGTTATTTCCTGCGTTTAGGCTGAAGGAGTGACAAATGTGAAGCTGGAGGATGGAGATGAAGAGACACATGTAGAGGGGCCGCAGTCTGCAGAGGAGAGTGACATGATTGGGACCAGTGACTCAGGGATGCCACTTCCAGGTGAACAAGCAGCCTTGCCCAATGCCATATGTAACAATGTGCTTACACCCAGGGCCATTTCCCACCTATTTGGTGCCCCAGACAAGACCATGTGCACCATCCCTCCGGCCTTCACATTGGCTTCAAATCACTCAGAGCTGTTTGGTAAAAAATAATAGTTTGGTAAAGTACCGCATTAGGTACAGTACAGACCAAAAGTTTGGACACACCTTCTCATTCAAAGAGTTTTCTTTATTTTCATGACTATGAACATTGTAGATTCACACTGAAGGCATCCAAACTATGAATGAACACATGTGGAAGTATAGTACATAACAAAAAGTGTGAAACAACTGAAAATATGTCATATTCTAGGTTCTTCAAAGTAGCCACTTTTTGCTTTGATTACTGCTTTGCACACTCTTGGCATTCTCTTGATGAGCTTCAAAAGGTAGTCACCTGAAATGGTTTTCACTTCACAGGTGTATTGGATTCATATAGCACCAACATATTACACAGTGCTGGACGATAAATAAGATTACAGACAATGATAATAGGGTTGACATGCAACACACTGCAGGTAATAAGCAGTATCATACACAATGCCAGATCATGCACTGGAGTAGTAGTCCCTGATGTTCACGTTATTCTGTGGGCAGCAACAACCAGATGCCACCAACAGAAAGCTCTGTTGGTGGCAAGAAAAGGAGGCAAGATTCATTTGGGTGATAAGTTGTATGTCTGTGCAGCGAACTGTTAAAGCTGCAGAGTGCTGAATTGTAAAAAAATAGCCTGGTCACCTGGGGGTGTAAGCCTGTGGTCCTCGAGAGGTTATAACAAACAAACAAACAATCACAGAACATTTATATCGTGCTTTTCTCCTGGCGGACTCAAAGCGCCAGAGCTGCAGCCACTAGGACGCGTTCTATAGGCAGTAGCAGTGTTAGGGATACTTGCCCAAGGTCTCCTACCGAATAGGTGCTGGCTTACTAAACAGGCAGAGCCAAGATTCGAACTCAGGTCTCCTGTGTCAGAGGCAGAGCTCTTAACCATTACACTATCCAGCAACACAACACAAACATAACTGGCTTTTGTGGGGAAAAAAAAAACTGTTAAAGGGTTAAATTCCCTAAAATGTTTTCAGCCTTCTGATCTATCAGCTGCGGTGGCAAAATTCTCATCAGTCTCTAAAAATATCTGAATGGTGTGTTGGTTTTTAAACAAAACAATCAATCAAGAAAACTGATTGTATTTAAAAGAGCTGAAGGAAACATTTGATGGTCTGTGGTCACCTTTATATAGCTTTTGGCACACAGTGCTTTAACCCTTCAGCACTTACATTTATGTATCTATACTGGTATGATGTGTTGGGTGGTATATCTGTGATGCTATGTGGCACCTTGCTGTGTATTGGGGCTCCCAGTCCGGAGCAATGCTTTTCAGTGCTGCTAGATTTGGGCGCAGCCGGCGCCTCCATAGACTACAATAGGAATCATTCCTATTGCAGCGCTCAGTGAGTAACGTCGGGTCCGTCTGAAGACGGAGTCGAGGTTGCTTAAAAAAACACAATAATTTGGCCTCCAGCAATCGCTGGAAGCCGAATTATTTCATTCCCCCACTATCCATGGCGGCCTGGAGGGGAAACCATAATTAAAACGGGCCGGACTTGTGCAGAAGCAGGATCAGCCATATACCGGCTGTATTCTGCGCCCAAAGTCTATCGGCGCCGATTTTAAATGTACTCTCCCAGTCTGTACATTACATGTGCTGCAAGGCGTGAGGCATCTGCTCTATTGTTGGACTGGATTGATTGATGTGATTGTTTCTATGACATTGGATCTTATGGGTGGGTCGCTGTGTTTTTTTTCCTTGGTTTTATCTTTTTATCTATTGAGTTTGTGTCTGACCTGGTCTTTATTATCTGTAACTGCTACGGCAACACACACGACTGCTGACAGGATAATGACTATTCTCTGTTATTATTTCTCCAACAGATTATGGTGCAGACGATAATGGTGCGCACTACATTTACCAGCAGGAAACTCCATTGCAGAAAATAAACACAGCAGACATCACCATGAGGACAAATCACCACATCTCTCCAATCCTGAGGAATCTTCTGATAGATCCTATCCTGTTAGCTCAAATACCCATCCTTTTTTATCTTCTAAGTGTGGGAAATGTTTGTGTTTGAAAACTGGTCTACGTACACATCACAGAATTCACACAGGATAGCGTCTTTTCTCATGTGCAAAGTGTGGGAAATGCTTCAGTCAGAAATCTGATTTCGTTAGAAATCTAAGAAATCCCTTCGAAAGCGTTCTTATCCATGTTCTGAATGTGGAAAATCTTCCTGTGTCAAATCAAATTTTATTAAACATCAGAGAATTCACACAGGAGAGTGTCCACATTCATGTGCAGAGTGTGGTAAATGTTTCACGCAGAAAGGTAGTCTTATTATACATCCGAGAAGTCACACAGGAGAGCGTCCTTTTACATGTTCTGAATGTGGGAAATGTTTCATTCGTAAATGTATTTTTCTAAAGGCTCATACATACATCAGACCATAGTCTTTTGAAAATGAAAGATCACAGACCAATTTTACCCCCTTCCATGTAGTATTAGAACCATACCTACACACTCTATTCTATGGAACTGAATTCCCCATCAGATAAAAATCTTTACAAGATGCTGCACACAAAGATGCTGTAGACATTCAAAAGATCAGCATCTGCAAAAGATCTGTTCCTGCAAAAGATCCGTTCCGGCAAAATGCATTCATAGTCTATGAGATCTGCAGATCATCATACACACCTTGTTTAACCCCCTTGGCGGTAATCCCGAGCTGAGCTCGGGGTATGCCGCCGGAGGTCGCCGCTCAGGCCCTGCTGGGCCGATTTTCATTCTGTAAAAAGCAGCACACGCAGCCGGCACTTTGCCAGCCGCGTGTGCTGCCCGATCGCCGCCGCTCCGGGTCCCCCCAGCCGCCCGAGCCCAGCGCAGCCGGAACAAACAGTTCCGGCCGGCGCTAGGGGCTGGATCGGGCGGCTCTGACGTCAGGACGTCGACTGACGTCCATGACGTCACTCCGCTCGTCGCCATGGCGACGAGGAAAGCGAAACAAGATAGGCCGCTCATTGCGGCCTATCTTGTTACTTTCGATTGCCGGAGGCGATCGAAAGTACGCTTCCGGAGCGCCCTCTAGTGGGCTTTCATGCAGCCAACTTTCAGTTGGCTGCATGAAATACTTTTTTTTTTAATTTAAAAAAAACCCTCCCGCAGCCTCCCTGGCGATTTTAATAGAACGCCAGGGAGGTTAACAGACATTCATCTGCAGATCAGATCCACCAGGATGGATTTTCAGATCTGTAGATAATTGTCTGATCTGCAGATGAATGTCAATTAAACAATAGAGATGGGCCGAACGGTTCGCCGGCGAACGGTTCCACGCGAACTTCGGTGGTTCGCGTCCCGCTGGCGAACCTTTGCGGAAGTTCGGTTCGCCCCATAATGCACCTTGAGGGTCAACTTTGACCCTCTACATCACAGTCAGCAGGCCCAGTGTAGCCAATTAGGCTACACTAGCCCCTGGACCCCCCCCCCCCCCCCCCCTTATATAAGGCAGGCAGCGGCGGCCATTACGGTCACTCGTGTGCTGCCTGCGTTAGTGAGAGTAGGGGAGCTGCTGCAGACTGTCTCTCAGGGAAAGATTAGTTAGGCTTAACTTGTTCCTGGCTGGCTGCATACCTGTTCTGTGAACCCACCACTGCATACCTGTACTGTGAACCCACCACTGCATACCTGTTCAGTGAACCTGCCACTGCATACCTGTTCTGTGAACCCATCACTGCATACCTGTTCAGTGAACCTGCCACTGCATACCTGTGCTGTGAACCCACCACTGCATACCTGTGCTGTGAACCCATCACTGCATACCTGTTCAGTGAACCTGCCACTGCATACCTGTGCTGTGAACCCATCACTGCATACCTGTTCAGTGAACCTGCCACTGCATACCTGTGCTGTGAACCCACCACTGCATACCTGTTCTGTGAACCCACCACTGCATACCTGTGCTGTGAACCCACCACTGCATACCTGTTCTGTGAACCCACCACTGCATACCTGTTCTGTGAACCCACCACTGCATACCTGTTGTGTTCAGTGAACCCGCCACTGCATACCTGTTGTGTTCAGTGAACCCGCCACTGCATACCTGTTCTGTTCAGTGGACCCGCCACTGTATACCTGTTTAGTGAACCCGCCACTGCATACCTGTTTTGTTCAGTGAACCTGCCACTGCATACCTGTTCTGTGAACCCGCCACTGTATACCTGTTCTGTTCAGTGAACCCGCCACTGTATACCTGTTCAGTGAACCCACCACTGCATACCTGTTGTGTTCAGTGAACCCGCCACTGTATACCTGTACTGTTCAGTGAACCCGCCACTGCATACCTGTTCAGTGAACCCGCCACTGCATACCTGTTGTGTTCAGTGAACCCGCCACTGCATACCTGTTGTGTTCAGTGAACCCGCCACTGCATACCTGTTGTGTTCAGTGAACCTGCTACTGTATACCTGTACTGTTCAGTGAACCTGCCACTGTATACCTGTACTGTTCAGTGAACCTGCCACTGTATACCTGTACTGTTCAGTGAACCCGCCACTGCATACCTGTTGTGTTCAGTGAACCCACCACTGCATACCTGTTCAGTGAACCCACCACTGCATACCTGTACTGTGAACCCACCACTGCATACCTGTTCTGTTCAGTGGACCCGCCACTGTATACCTGTTCAGTGAACCCACCACTGCATACCTGTTGTGTTCAGTGAACCTGCCACTGCATACCTGTTCTGTGAACCCGCCACTGTATACCTGTTCTGTTCAGTGAACCCGCCACTGCATACCTGTTGTGTTCAGTGAACCCGCCACTGTATACCTGTACTGTTCAGTGAACCCGCCACTGCATACCTGTTCAGTGAACCCGCCACTGCATACCTGTTGTGTTCAGTGAACCCGCCACTGCATACCTGTTGTGTTCAGTGAACCCGCCACTGCATACCTGTTGTGTTCAGTGAACCTGCCACTGTATACCTGTACTGTTCAGTGAACCTGCCACTGTATACCTGTACTGTTCAGTGAACCTGCCACTGTATACCTGTACTGTTCAGTGAACCCGCCACTGCATACCTGTTGTGTTCAGTGAACCCACCACTGCATACCTGTTCAGTGAACCCACCACTGCATACCTGTTGTGTTCAGTGAACCTGCCACTGCATACCTGTTCTGTTCAGTGGACCCGCCACTGTATACCTGTTCAGTGAACCCACCACTGCATACCTGTTGTGTTCAGTGAACCTGCCACTGCATACCTGTTCTGTGAACCCGCCACTGTATACCTGTTCTGTTCAGTGAACCCGCCACTGCATACCTGTTGTGTTCAGTGAACTCGCCACTGTATACCTGTACTGTTCAGTGAACCCGCCACTGCATACCTGTTCAGTGAACCCGCCACTGCATACCTGTTGTGTTCAGTGAACCCGCCACTGCATACCTGTTGTGTTCAGTGAACCCGCCACTGTATACCTGTACTGTTCAGTGAACCCGCCACTGCATACCTGTTCAGTGAACCCGCCACTGCATACCTGTTGTGTTCAGTGAACCCGCCACTGCATACCTGTTGTGTTCAGTGAACCCGCCACTGCATACCTGTTGTGTTCAGTGAACCCGCCACTGCATACCTGTTGTGTTCAGTGAACCCACCGCATCAGTGCGCATACCTGTGCAGTTAAGTGAACCCACCTACCTACGTGAGTGCACGCAGTGTGATATACCACTCCGTGCATAACCGATATGGACAAAACAGGTAGAGGAAGAGGTAGTGCCAGAGTCAGAGGAAGGCCACCCGGCAGGTCTGCGCGAGGTCGTGTAAATGTAATTTCGTGTGGACCTGGCCCACAGTACAGTGCTCGGAAGAAGGCACGTCCCATCACCTCCCAAGATTGTCAGGACGTGGTTGAGTATTTAGCGACACAGAACACCTCATCTTGCTCAGCCACCAGCGCTACTACTAGCACCACTTCCGCTGCATTTGACACTTCGCAAGAATTATTTAGTGGTGAAATCACTGATGCACAGCCATTGTTGTTACAGCCAGATGATTTTTCACCAGCTCATATGTCTGCGTTACGCGGCAACACTATGGATGTAACGTGTAAGGAGGATGAAGGACCTACTGATGGTGCATGTTTGGATTTTTCTGAGGCAAGCGAAGCTGGGCAGGATGATTACGATGCTGACGATGATAGGGATCCTCTGTATGTTCCCAATAGAGGAGATGAAGAGGGGGACAGTTCAGAGGGGGAGTCAGAGAGTAGTAGGAGGAGAGAAGTTGCTGAAAGAAGCTGGGGCAGCTCTTCGTCAGAAACAGCTGGTGGCAGAGTCCGGCACCATGTATCGCCACCTATGTACAGCCAGCCAACTTGCCCTTCCGCATCAGCTGCTGAGGTCTCCATAGTGCCCACATCCCAGGGTGGCTCAGCAGTGTGGAAATTTTTTAATGTGTGTGCCTCAGATCGGAGCAAAGCCATCTGTTCGCTCTGCCAACAAAAATTGAGCCGTGGAAAGGCCAACACTCACGTAGGGACAAGTGCCTTACGAAGGCACCTGGAGAAAAGGCACAAACAGCAATGGGATGGCCACCTGAGCAAAAGCAGCAGCAGCACACAAAAGAAAAGTCACCCTCCTTCTCCTCTTCCTCCTTCAGGTGCATCATCTGCTTCTGCCGCTTTCTCCCTTGCACCTTCACAGGCACCCTCCTCCACTCTGCCTCTGCCCTTGAGCGGTTCCTGCTCCTCTGCCCACAGCAGCAGTCAGGTGTCCGTGAAGGAAATGTTTGAGTGGAAGAACCCAATTTCGGTCAGTCACCCCCTTGCCCGGCGTCTGACAGCTGGCGTGGCGGAACTGTTAGCTTGGCAGCTGTTACCATACCAGCTGGTGGACTCTGAGGCCTTCCGTAAATTTGTGGCCATCGGAACACCGCAGTGGAAGATGCCAGGCCGCACTTATTTTTCGAGAAAGGCCATACCCCAACTGCACCGTGAAGTTGAGAGGCAAGTGGTGTCATCTCTTGCGAAGAGCGTTGGGTCAAGGGTACACCTGACCACGGAAGCCTGGTCTGCCAAGCACGGGCAGGGCCGCTACATTACGTACACAGCCCATTGGGTGAACCTGGTGGTGAACGATGGCAAGCAGGGCGCAGCGGACCAAATTGTGACACCTCCACGGCTTGCAGGCAGGCCTCCTGCCACCTCCTCTCCTCCTGCTACATGCTCTTCGCTGTCCTCCTCCTCCTTGGCTGAGTGGCAGTTCTCCTCTCCAGCTACACAGCCCCAGCTCCGCAGGGCCTATGCTGCATGCCAGGTACGACGCTGTCACGCCATCTTAGACATGTCTTGTCTCAAAGCGGAGAGTCACACTGGAGCTGCTCTCCTGGCTGCTCTTAAGAAACAGGTGGATGAGTGGCTGACCCCGCACCACCTGGAGATAGGCAACGTGGTGTGCGACAACGGCAGCAATCTGCTTGCCGCTTTGCATATGGGGAAGCTGACACACATACCCTGCATGGCACATGTCATGAATCTAGTTGTTCAAAGATTTGTGGCAAAGTACCCTGGCTTAGCGGATGTCCTGAAGCAGGCCAGGAAGTTCTGTGGGCATTTGAGGCGGTCTTACACAGCCATGGCATGATTTGCAGAAATTCAGCGGAAAAACAACATGCCGGTGAGACGCCTCATTTGCGATAGCCCGACTCGCTGGAATTCGACCCTGCTCATGTTCTCCCGCCTGCTAGAACAGAAGAAAGCCGTCACCCACTACCTCTACAACTACAGTAGAATGAAACAGTCTGGGAAGATGGGGATGTTCTGGCCCGACAACTGGACACTGATGAAAAATGCATGCAGGCTCATGCGGCCGTTTGAGGAGGTGACCAACCTGGTGAGCCGCAGTGAGGGCACCATCAGCGACTTAATTCCCTACGCTTACTTCTTGGAGCGTGCTGTGCGTAGAGTGGCGGATGAAGCTGTGAATGAGCGTGACCAGGAACCGTTACGGCAGGAACAGGCATGGGACCAATTTTCATCAGACCCAGCTGTTTCCTCAACACCTGCGGCAGCACAGAGGGGGGAGGAGGAGGAAGAAGAGAAGTCGTGTGCAGAAGACGAGTCAGACTCAGAGGATGATGAGCAAGGTGTTTCTTTGGGGGTGGAGGAGGAGGAGGAGGAGGGGACGGCGGCAGGAGAACACCCGCAGCAGGCGTCGCAGGGGGCTTGTGCTGCTCAACCTTCCCGTGGTATTGTTTGCAGCTGGGGGGAGGAGGTTGACTTACGTGACGTCACTGAGGAAGAGCAAGAGGAGATGGAGGGTACTGGATCCGACTTTGTGCAGATGTCGTCTTTTATGCTGTCCTCCTGTTGAGGGACCCCCGTATAAAAAACCTCAAGGGGAATGAGCTGTACTGGGTGGCCACACTACTAGACCCTCGGTACAGGCACAAAGTGGCGGACCTGTTACCAACTCACCGGAAGGTGGAAAGGATGCAGCACATGCAGAACCAGCTGTCAACTATGCTTTACAATGCCTTTAAGGGTGATGTGACAGCACAACGCCAGCAAGGTACTACTGCCACTAATCCTCCTCCCGTGTCCACGCGTCAAAGACAGGACGCTCCAGCGATCTCATGGTGATGTCGGACATGCGGACGTTCTTTAGTCCAACGCCTCGCCGTAGCCCTTCCGGATCCACCCTCCACCAACGCCTGGAACGGCAGGTAGCCGACTACCTGGCCTTAAGTGTGGATGTAGACACTGCTGTGAACAGCGATGAGGAACCCTTGAACTACTGGGTGCGCAGGCTTGACCTGTGGCCAGAGCTGTCCCAATTTGCCATCCAACTTCTCTCCTGCCCTGCCGCAAGCGT
Source organism: Hyperolius riggenbachi (assembly GCF_040937935.1). Classification (NCBI taxonomy): domain Eukaryota; kingdom Metazoa; phylum Chordata; class Amphibia; order Anura; family Hyperoliidae; genus Hyperolius; species Hyperolius riggenbachi. The sequence continues at coordinate 105,013,018 of NC_090653.1, forward strand.
CCTGTCAGAAAGGACCTTCAGCGCAGCTGGAGGCATTGTCACAGAGAAGAGAAGTCGCCTAAATCACAAAAGTTAAGTACCTCACCCTTATCAAAATGAATGAGGCATGGATCCCGGAGGGCTGCTGCCCGCCCCAAGACTAAGTCAGTCCCCGCACACACAGCATCTCTGCCTGCACGCCGTGTGACTGGCTGCCTGGGCTGCCCCAAGAAGACTAAGTCGCTCCCAGTCCCTCCACACAGCATGTCTGCCTGCAGGCCGCTTGACTACCTTCTCCGCCACCACCAACAGGGTCCGGGACTCCAGGCGGATTGCTGAATTTTTTAGGCCGCTGCTAGCAGTGGCCGCTGTAATAATTTTTCTGGTGCGTATACATGACTGCCTAATTTTTCTGGCTGCACTGCGGGCAGCTGCAACAACAAAAGAAAAGGCATGTACATGCGCCCATTCCCCTTCGTGATCATTACCTTGCTGTGGTGAAGGGGCTTGCGTATCACAATGAAGCAATGACCGGCGCCTAGATGAGTGTCTCGGGGGGCACACAAAAGATAATAAGGTCGTTGCTTCATTGTGGTCAGACCAAATTGATCAGCTGGACAGTCACTGTTCTGTCATTCAGCTACCTCAGCCAGGCGACTATATGAGCTGTAAAGCCACCAAAACCTGCACTCTCGCCATGGTGCGCACCAGTCCAGCACAGCCATCACTACACAAATAGCTGTTTGCGGTGCGTTACACGGTGAGTTTGGTGTGTCAGTGTGAAGCAGTACCTTAATTACACTACCTGATTGACGTATACACATGCAAGATGTTTTAAAGCACTTTAGGCCTGTCATTTAGCATTCAATGTGATTTCTGCCCTTAAAACGCTGCTTTGCGTCAAATCCAGATTTTCCCCCGGGACTTTTGGCATGTATCCCACTCCGCCATGCCCCCCTCCAGGTGTTAGACCCCTTGAAACATCTTTTCCATCAGTTTTGTGGCCAGCATAATTATTTTTTTTTTCAAAGTTCGCATCCCCATTGAAGTCTATTGCGGTTCGCGAACTTTAACGCGAACCGAACGTTACGCGAAAGTTCGCGAACCCGGTTCGCGAACCTAAAATCGGAGGTTCGGCCCATCTCTATTAAACAAGGTGTGTATGATGATCTGCAGATCTCATAGACTATGAATGCAATTTGCAGGAACGGATCTTTGGCAGGAACAGATCTTTTGCAAATACTGATCATTTGTGTCTGTACAGCATCTGTGTGTGCAGCATCTTGCAAAGATTTTTTTTCTGATGTGGAGTTCAGCTCCATAGAAAAGACTGTGAAGGTATGGCTCTCATACTACATGGGAGGGGGTAAAATTGGTCTGTGATCTTTCATTTTCAAAAGACTATGGTCTGATGTGTGTATGTGGCCTTAGACATCACAAAGGAGAGCGTCCTTATTCATGTCCAGAGTGTGGGAAATGTTTCAGACAGAAAGGTAATCTTACTACACATCAAAAAAATCATGGGTGAGCGTCCTTTTACATGTTCTGAATGTGTGACATGGTTGTCAGAAATTTGTTTTTCTTAGACCACACAGGAGACACAAAGGAGAGCGTCCTTATTTGTGTTCAGAGTGTGGGAAATGTTTCAGTCAGAAAGCTAGTCTTATTAAACTTCAGAGAAGTCACACAGGAAAGCGTCCTTAGTCATGTCAGGAGGAAAGTTAAAGTCAGGCAGCTTATGAAGCTACGGGGAAACAAGCACAAGTTTTCTGGAAGCACATATTATTAGAGCAGCAGCCTCACAGTGCTGGAACTACACTATAAATGTCACCTGCTCTACATTCAGGACTTTCTCCAAGCTGGGGACTCACCCTAACTTCTCATTTCTTGCTGATCATCTCCGAGTACATATGCTAGAAGATTAGTGGGGAAGACTAGAATTATTAGTTACCTGGTAACATTGTTTCCAGTAATCTTCCAGGACAAGTGCCCCCCAGGCTTGCCTGGTCACCTGCTATGAGTCAGACTGTATGCCCATATGACTAACATATAACCCAACTCATTGTTTACAGCGGCGGAGCGCATATGGAGAGCGCGTCCGCTGCTTATCTAAAGGGAGCTGAGTGCCACGCGCTCCATTGATGGCAGAGACAGGCCGAGACCCAGAGGCTTGCGCTTCAGCGTAGATCTCGGCGTTCTGCCACCATGAGCAGCCAGTGGATCTTACATCCCCGAGGACTGGAGCTCCACACCTGTGCTTTAGGCAGTGTTAACATTTGTCAAATTGCATGCATGTTTTTGCATGCAAATTTGCCTATTAATTTAAAACCAGTTTTGTTCAGTGGGATAGTTGACACTAAAGGAGCCATTTTCTTTGGTTACTCTTTTGGGCACGTTCCTTTAATTTTTCATCTCCTTAGTGAACATTGCATATTTACTTTATTGTTCACATTGCAGCGCTGCTTTCATTCATTCACCCAACTACGGTACTCATCATACCTAAATGATCTATGTCTTGTTTTTGTTTTGTTTTTTTTTAGGGCCAAATTAGGGTTTTTGTGGTTTTTTTGTTTTTACTATTTTCTATGCATTTTAAAGGGGTGAAATTGAAGAATGACAATGTCTTCATTAACCACTTGCCGACCGCACGCTTATACCGTGCGTCAGCAAAGTGGCAGCTGCAGGACCAGCGACGCAGTACTGCGTCGCCAGCTGCAGGCTGATTAATCAGGAAGCAGCCGCTCGCGCGAGCGGCTGCTTCCTGTCAAATCACGGCGGGGGGCTCCGTGAATAGCCTGCGGGCCGCCGATGGCGGCTCGCAGGCTAAATGTTAACACAAGCGGAAATAATCCGCTTTGTTTACATTTGTACGGCGCTGCTGCGCAGCAGCGCCGTAAGGCAGATCGGCGATCCCCGGCCAATCAGCGGCCGGGGATCGCCGCCATGTGACAGAGGACGTCCTGTCACTGGCTGCACAGGACGGATAGCGTCCTGTGCAGCCCGGATCACCGGGGAGGGGACAGGTAGGAGAGGGAGGGGGGAATTTCGCCGTGGAGGGGGGCTTTGAGGTGCCCCCCCCCGCCAGCCACACGCAGGCAGAAGAGATCAGACCCCCCCCTGCACATCATCCCCATAGGGGGGAAAAAAGGGGGGCAATCTGATCTCTCTGCCTGCACCCTGATCTGTGCTGGGGGCTGTAGAGCCCACCCAGCACAGATCACTAATACCCACCCTGGTCCTTAAGGGGGGGGGTAAAGGGTGGGTCATCAAGTGGTTAAACAATGCTATTGTAGAGAAAACTCACACATGTTGTTTGCCCATTTGTCTTGGTTATCACAACATTTAGGTTATGTTACTAGTACAATGATATTATTGTATTTAGAAATAAAGGTGCATTTGTTTTCCATGTTGTGTTTTTCTCCCTCGTTGTAATCTATTACTAATTACAAACCCTTATTTGCAAAAACAACAGTAATACACCCTCATGGCAACATATTTCAAAAGCAAGGTAACAATAATTTATGACCTATACTTTTTTTTTTTTTTTTTTTGGGATTGAGGATTGAGTTTTTCCCTTCCTATTTTTTATGTGACAGGGGTCCGAGCTGAAAGACACATCAAAACTTATTCCACACCTCATTTTGATTACGTTAAGTCACCTATACGTCATTTGATAACAAACTTGATGCACAGCATTCCATTATTTCCAGGCTGGTTTAACACTGTATTTTGGTGTCAGCGGTGCGGCATGCCCACCGCACCATCAAAAACAGGCCTTCAGGAAATACCGCGTTACTATGCAGTATTCCCCTTCTGGCTTCCGGCCAAACAGGAAGTACAGTACGGTGTTGGGGAAGGTAGCAGGCACCTCATGGGAGGGTAGGTGGCACAGTATGGTTTAGGAGGAGGGTAGCAGGCACCTCATGGGAAGGGTAGGTGGCTCAGTATGGTGTAGGGGAGAGGGTAGGTAGCACAGGATGGTGTAGGGGGAGGATAGCTCTCCTTGGTGGTCTTGTGGCTCCACTCCCCTTGCTCTTCCTGTTGGTTCCCCTTTACACTTCCATTGATATGCCTGGGGGTTATGAGTATTAATTAGTATTTATATAATGCTGACATCTTCCACAACGCTTTAAATAGAACATAGTCTTGTTACTAATGACTTCAAAAAGGTTGTGAACCACGGACATAGATGGTTGAAGTGTTTTTATTTAAAAAAAAAAAAAAAAAAAAAACATTAGTAATAAAAAAAAAAAACACAAACATCTTGGCAAACAAATTGGCCATGGTTAAGGCAACCATATATCTAGCGATGATGAGCCGACCAAAATACAAATCTCTCTGTAACCAAATTTAATTAGGAATCTGATTAGAGAGAGATTGATCAGCTGGCCATACACTAAGGCCGATCACCGGTCAATTTCATGCTGAAATGCCACTGTAACATTGCTGAAATTGATCACGAATTGGCCTTGTGACACTGCATCTGGCCACCTCGCAAAAACATACACCTTCTTCTAGAGCATACATGTCAAACTTCGGCCCGTGGGCCAAATCTGGCCCTCAGAGCCATCAAATTAGCCCTCAAGGGGTTTCCCCACTTTGCATTATGTTTGGCCCAATATTTTTGGCCCACTCTAGACCACCAGGGAGGCTATATTCAAGGTGAAGCCCTAGAATACAAGGTAAGCCATATGGGGGAGGGAGAAAGCACTAGACACTAGGGAACTGTATATGAGGGGGCTCTAGACACCAGGGAACTGTATAGAGGATGGTGGGGCCTCTACACACCAGGCAGGGAACTATATAGGGGTTGGAGGAAGGCCATTAGACACCAGGGAACTTTATAAGGGAGGAAGGTGGCCAATAGACATTGAGGTTGGCCCGTGGCTTGATCCCAGTGTAAAATTTCGGCCCACCTTGTATTTGACTTTGATATCCTTGTTCTAGAGTGAGTAACTTCAATATATCAATGTCGCGTGCCCACATTTCCCTATAATGCTGCAAAATGCAGCTTTTATTATACAGTATATGCCTATGGTGGTGCTGCTTTGACTGAAAGGGCTCTTGTACCCTTTTTTTCCTGCTTTGCAGTGGGATACCCAAGGGAGCATAGGGGTTCCTTCCAACTGTGTTTACTAGTACACTTTGGACATCAGAGGTGGTGCGGGGGGGGGGGGGGGGGGGGTTGCCTTCTGAAGAAGGATGGCATAGTGGTACTCTGCTGTTGGCCAGGTGGTACGCGACAGGTTTGCCTGCCAAAGTTTGCTCCCCTTAACTTGCTCCTTACTGTGCTGCCCTAAATACTTCAAACCTCAGATCAGCCAGGCGAACGGTGCACATTGATGGCACATATACTTCAAATACAGGAAGTGACATCACTGCTCTCTTGTATTTTAAGTATACGCGCCGTCACTGTGCACAATTCCCCTGGCTGTCTCTTCACTGCTACCAGGTTACCGCTGATCTGAGTGTACCTCAGATCAGAGGTAACCCTGCAGCTGTACCTGTAAGAAAAGCTTTAAGTGTATCTGTAAGGAAAAAAAAACAGTGCCCCTGGGGGTTATTTAGCTCTGGATGGGGAAGCCTCTGGATCCTAAAGAGGCTTCCACCTTCCTCAGTAGAGGGAATCCAGTGCTAGGATCCCCCAAAGATCTCCTTGTCAGGACTTGTAGGCATTCGCGCATGCGCAGTAACAGCTCTCTGATCGGGCTCCGGCTGATGCAACCGAGCCAGATCGGGTCCGCTCGACTGCGCAGGCACACTGGTGGTACTTGAAAATTTTCAGGGGAAAGAAGTGGTACAATTAGTGAAAATGTTGAAAAGCCCTGCACTAGTCCAAACAGCTTCTGCACCCACCAACAGTGGGGAACTATGACTCATCTGTTGTTAGGCACCAGTCCCTCATTGATGGCCATAGCAAGCTGGTAAACAGAATTGATTAGAATCCCTTTGTTCACAAGGGTTTCTCTCTGCACATATTCATGGGGGGAGGGGGGGAGGCGGGCTAGTATGGCTTCAGGGGGGGATTTAAAAATGTTTCCTTTTTGTTTAGGGCATAAAAAACAGCTCTGAGGCACATGAAGATTTATTTTGTAAGCTTTATGCCACTGCCTCCAATATTGGGAGGCAGAGCCAGGACAAGGTATTCCAGCACCCAAGGCTGAGACACCACAGTCTACCCCTCAATCCCTCCCACCCCAGCAGTCACACACTGATTGCCATTAGACTGAGAGATGCCCCAGGGCCCCCAGGCCCCAAACACCTTATCTCTAGTTATCTGACTTGCAGTCACTGCCATGTATCTCCTTTTCTTATTTCTCTCTGCTACAAACACAATAGGGGAATGATAGCTGAGTGAGTTGTGTGCCCCCTACTACACTGCGCCCTGAGTCTGGAGCCTCTCTCGCCTCTGCCTCGGTCCAGTCCTGTTGGGAAGCCTCTTGATAATCCAAAGGCTTACCAGATCCACTTACGGCCCACTGTTTCAGCGCTGGGTACCTCTAAAATTATGTTTAAAAAATATTTTTTTTTCTCATGCCTGTGCTCCTATTATATTTTTGCACATCCGTACTACAAGTAAGATCCACGCATGCCCAGTAGAACGAAGCTGCTCGTGCACAGTTTTCTTCTGCCATGCACAAGCGCTTCATTCTACTAGGTGAGCACAAGCCTTACTCATGCAAGCCCAGTACAGATTATTATTTTTATTATCCTTTAGTACTTATATAGTGCCGACATCTTCCACAGTGCTGTACAGAATATATTGTCTTGTCATAGCTGTCCTTCGTAGGGGCTCACAATCTAATCCCTACCATACTCATATGTCTATGTATAGAAAAAATGACACAGAGAGCCCAATGTAGTGTATAGTATGTACTGCAGATTGAGGATTATAGAAGAGTACAATTAATATACTCACAAACCAGGGTTACCTCCAGGCAACCACTGTATAGGCAGATGGGGAAATTGTCCTGTCCCCATAGGAAAAAAAGGGGTACCCCCCTCCACCAGAGGTGGATATCAGACTAAGTAGTAAACAGAGGCGCCAGAAGGATAAAACCAAGCTCTAAAAAGTTTTAAAATGCTAAGAAGGCAGTGGTGGACTTACCTCCTACAAGCAGACACTGGAAACTGTCAATTAAAGTAGACATAAAGTAGACATAAATTTTATTGGCATACTCAAAAAAAAAAAAAAAAAAGTTACGCGTTTCACAGGTATAATCCCACTTCCTCAGGCAATAAAATATAGGAGCATACAACAGTAACGGGTACGAGTAGCACTAGGCATATGCAAAATTTCGGCCCACCACTGGTTAGAAAGACATGGTGGGAGGTGTTAAAATGTTAAAAAAATTAGTAAACATAACAAATACCATGGAGTTTCCTTCCATCAACAGTTAGCAATGCATACAAATGCATGTCAACATGTACAAAAATGCACAGCAATGCACTGATCTCTCATTTAATTTCTTTATTGTACTGTACACTTATATAGTGCTGACATCTTCCATAGTGCTATACAGAGTCCAAAGTCATATTACCACATTTCTGACACAGTATCTGCTGTATCTATGCTTCCAGTGGAAATCTACCATAAGTACATTGCAAATTAATCACTAATGGCACTATCTCTCAAACTCGTCAGTTATTTAATAGACCCAATTCCTCCATTTGGTTGTCTGCCAACGACTATAATATCTAAATCAACAATGTGCAAGCCAAATCCTACATTGTGAACTTTACAGGGTTCTCTTTCCAGCACTACATCTGCAAATACTGGATTGTCTTATCACTACAGTTCCAGTTTTCCTTATGCAACCAGAGTGTAAAATTTCACTATTCAGCAGTACCTCTCTTTTATGCGCAAGAACTTTTTACACAAAATTAAATTACATTCAGATGTGAAGGCCAACAATTCAGATGTTTACCATACTTTGAAAGATAAGCTGCCTCTGATGAACTTCAGAAACCAATAGAATGAGAAATTATTGGGGGGAAAAAACTGGGTGCTCTGAATTAGTTCATCCTTTTGTAGTGACAATAAAGACAACTGGAGGTATTAAGACAAGACACAGAAGATTCATATTGTCCTTTTCTTCTGGTGGACTCAAAGCTGCAACCACTTCAAGCAGAACTGAAGTATGCTGAAAAAAAATAAGCGTTTCACTTACCTGGGGCTTCTGCCAGCCCCCTGCAGCTGACCTGAGCCCACGCCATCCTGCATCGATCCTCCATTCCCCCGCCGCAGCTCACTTTTCTTCCCGCTTCGCATCCACTGTACCCTGGCGACGCGTATCCTCATACGCATTTTCGGAGCCAGGAGCGTCCTGCGCAGGCGCAGTATGAGAAAATCTCTACTTCGCCGCGCAGTACCCTCCCGGCAATGGGAGCATGAAGCGAAAGTTAGCTGCAGCGTGGGAACGGAGGATCGTATGGGAACTTCGCAGGCACAGGTCGGCTGCAGGGGGCTGGCAGAAGCCCCAGGTAGGTGAAACTCTTATTTTTTCTGCATTCTTCAGTTCTGCTTTAAGGCGTGCTCCACAGGCACCAAGATCATTAGGGAGCCTTGCAGTGGTGTAACTACAAATCATGGGTCTCCCCAGCAAAAGCTTTGTGTTCACACCCTTTACCTTGCCAACCCCTTGTGACCCTCACAGCCTGAGGTCCCATAGTGCAAGGACATCACAATCGTCACACTCATAAGTGTAGCTAAAAAAAACATCTGATGTGAAAGGTAGAACCATTTATCAGAGGGAGTGAAATGGTAGTTGGGTACCCCTTACAGCTCTGCCCCCCTGTGGTCACAGGGGCTGCTCCTCTGTAGTTACACTAGTGGAGCCTTGCCCAAAGACTGTTTAACGTACTAGCTTGAGCTGAGATTCAAACCCTTGTGAAATGGCTCAAATTCCGCAGCAAAGGCGACAGCCTTAAGGTGCATACACACGCACTACGGCCGCCAACGACGGGTCCATCAGACCCTCCCGCTGGGCGGACTTTCAGGCGACAGTAGCGTGTGTGTACACACTGTCGGCGGACTGATAAGAACAGAAACAGCCTTATCAGTCCGCCGACAGTGCGTACATACGCGCTACTGTCGCCTGAATGTCCGCCCAGCGGGAGGGTCTGATGGACCCGTCGTTGGCGGCCGTAGTGCGTGTGTATGCACCTTTACAGTACACTGTCCAGCTAACCCTTGCCTACATGCCAACAAATGCACAATGGGGTATATTCACTAAACTGTAGCAAGCAGAATAGCGTGTGTAAAGTCTTACCACACGATGAGTAGAGCACAACCCATTGCATGTAATGCATAACATTACGCTCTACTCATTGTGTGGTAAGACTTATTTTTTTTGCACGCTATTCTCCATATCAAAGTTTAGTGAACACATCACTATAACTGTTGCCCTGTATTGTTCATAAGGTCACTTAAGGTGGAGGAGGGACAACAGGCTGTGCTCTGTACAGAAATGATGAACTCTTTCTTCACTTTATTGGTGACGTATTTGGTGTGCCACTAAGCAGCATGGTGGTACACCAGGACCAAGACCTGGAAGAATGATTGTCTTGACCAAGTTTTTTCTTGCCTGTGTACGAGTCTGTACACTGTGTGTTGATGTTTGTGACCTCAGTAAAGCTGCTGATTTTGATATACATCCTTGCCTCCTAGAGGAGCTACATTGTCTTCTACCCTGGATTTTGAAATATCAATTTCAATATCAATAACTATTATTTTGCTGGGAAAGCAAGGACTATTTTGTTTCAAGCGTATACCTTGTGCTTGTGGATTAGTTTTAGGACATGGTTACTTTTGTTTCCAGTGTTTTTTTGGGTAACCTAATTGCAAATCTGGATCTTCTTGGCTGGCCAGCACCTTAAAACAGGCTTTAGAATTCTCCAGAACTGTCTAAAAATGGAGAGGTGTTGTGTTCTAGCCACACCTTTCCAAGAATTCAGGAAGCTCACTGCAGGTAACCACCACAAGGTTTGTTCAACCTTGTGCACACTTTATATGATTGGTCTTGGGCAAAAATCCATAGTGTGTATACTGTAGGTGCCCCCTGACATCATTGAGGAGGTTAATAGAGATCCATTTTGCTGAGCACTTTTGTTTTTGCAGGAACCTCTATGGAAGATATCATAGTAAGGGGCCTCCTTCTCAGCTTTAACAAATATCCTCTCCAAAAAGCAGAATGGACTACTCAGCAGAGAGCCAACCAGCGTACCTTTACGGTGATCTTTCCAAAACCCCTACAAAGAATCCCATTGGTAGCAAAAATGTAGTGTGTATACAAAGGCTTTCATGTGAGGTCTCTCTGTTATGGTGGCCACTAATGATCCCATCTTTTCATCCAATCTTACCATTTCCATGTAATATAATGCTGGAAATACACCATACGTTTTTACCCCTGATAGATGGGTTCGATAGATAATTTACGACATGTCCGATATTCCTTCTGATCGTTTTTTGTCTCGATTTCTCATAGAACTGAATGGAAAATGATAAGAAAAATGAGCGAAAGATAAGAGAATCAAGCGCAGAATCGAGCGGGATAAGCGATTGTGTGGAAAATCGAGCGGAAAAACGTATCGTGTGTACCCAGCATAAGGGACTGGCTAAATTATCTATGCAATATATTCACTCAGTTTACTCTTCTACTACATAGATTTGGTAAGATTGGATGAAGAAGATTGGATCATTAGGGGCCACCTTGAAACATGCCCTCTCTGTCTGAGGTGTGAGATTATCAGAAATGTGATTTATGAAACATGGAAAAACTACAGATTTTTAATTCCATTACCTGCATTTATGTCTAAGAGCTTTCACTCTTTTATCTTGTCATCTGGGTCGCTGGGAATCTGATATAAGGGAACATTTCGTTTTTGACCGTCAATTGAATATTTGCTTTAACGACTTTTTTTTATGACCGACTAAAGACCAATATGAATCTTTCAATTGAACTTAATCATTAATTTTGATTGCAATATCAAGTGCAAATGTTTAAATGTACTTGAAAGTGTGAGACTGACTGGATATTTTGTCTAATCGAATGTTAATTGGGCATAAAAATTGTATAGTGTATGAAGAAAAAGCACAGATTAAGTTTGATTTTTTTTTATTACTATCTTAAGAGAATGTAGAATTTTATACTGCATAACCAATGTTCTTAACTTTGGCGAAGATCAGACCATGTGTGGCTGTTGAGGAATATAAATCATACCGAACCTTGTTAAACGCACCAGTAGTAATAAAATTCAACACAAAATCAAAATACTATATTCAAACCGGCCCTGCCTCAGCAATAATATATATTGGTGACAAATTAATCCTTTGGTTTGTCCTTGAAAATCTGAGGGGAAATGGTTGGAGAGATAAGAACAAAGACCAGAGAAGATAAATTGCGAAGTCGCGATAAAAGGAAAATTATAACTGTGCTTTATCTTCAAATGTTTTATGTGGGCAAACATTATAACATAACTCACAGCTAAAGCAGTAGAGATGTCTTAAATCAGACAGGTCTGTTGGAGGTAGCAATTTTCCAATGCTGTAGTGTTTTACTATGCTATCAAATCTTTTATATTGTAGTTTTTTTTTCACAGTCTCCTCAGTGTAGATGCCCATACATTCATATCCAAACGGCACAGAGACGCTGCCATCTAAGGACAACTTCCAACCATCCATGCCTCCTGTGGCCCCTAAATGTGAAACCCCATAAAGATCTTAATTATTAACATTTACAGTGGGTTGCAAAAGTATTCGGCCCCTTTGAAGTTTTCCACATTTTGTCATATTACTGCCACAAACATGGATCAATTTTATTGGAATGCCACATGAAAGACCAATACAAAGTGGTGTACACATGAGAAGTGGAACGAAAATCATACGTGATTCCAAACATTTTTTACAAATAAATAACTGCAAAGTGGTGTGAGCATAATTATTCAGCCCCCTTTGATCTGAGTGCAGTCAGTTGCCTATAGACATTGCCTGATGAGTGCTAATGACTAAATAGAGTGCACCTGTGTGTAATCTAATGTCAGTACAAATGCAGCTGCTCTGTGAGGGCCTCAGAGGTTGTCTAAGAGAATATTGGGAGCAACAACACCTTGAAGTCCAAAGAACACACCAGACAAGTCCAAGACAGGTCAGGAATCAAGTTACTGAGAAATTGAAAGCAGGCTTAGGCTACAAAAAGATTTCCAAAGCCTTGAACATCCCAAGGAGCACTGTTCAAGCGATCATTCAGAAATGGAAGGAGTATGGTACAACTGTAAACCTACCAAGACAAGGCCATCCACCTAAACTCACAGGCCGAACAAGAAGAGCGCTGATCAGAAATGCAGTCAAGAGGCCCATGGTGACTCTGGACGAGCTGCAGAGATCTACAACTCAGGGGGGAGAATCTGTCCATAGGACAACTATTAGTCATGCACTGTACAAAGTTGGCCTTTATGGAAGAGTGGAAAGAAGAAAGCCATTGTTAACAGAAAGCATAAGAAGTCCTGTTTGCAGTTTGCCACAAGCCATGTGGGGGACACAGCAACCATGTGGAAGAAGGTGCTCTGGTCAGATGAGACCAAAATGGAATTTTTTGGCCAAAATGCAAAACACTATGTGTGGCAGAAAACTAACACTGCACATCACTCTGAACACACCATCCCCACTGTCAAATATGGTGGTGGCAGCATCATGCTCGGGGAGGGGGGGGGGGGCATCGCTTCTGCAAGGACAGGGAAGCTGGTCAGAGTTGATGGGAAGATGGATGGAGCCAAATACAGGGCAAACTTGGAAGAAAACCTCTTGGAGACTGCAAAAGACTTGGGACTGGGGCTGAGGTCCACCTTCCAGCAGGACAATGACCCTAAACATAAAGCCAGGGCAACAATGGAATGGTTTAAAACAAAACATATCTATGTGTTAGAATGGCCCAGTCAAAGAGAATCTGTGGCAAGATCTGAAAACTGCTGTTCACAAACGCTGTCCATCTAATCTGACTGAGCTGGAGCTGTTTTGCAAAGAATAATGGGCAAGTATTTCAGTCTCTAGATGTGCAAAGCTGGTAGAGACATACCCTAAAAGACTGGCAGCTGTAATTGCAGCAAAAGGTGGTTCTACAAAGTATTATCTCAGGGGGCCGAATAATTACGCACACCCCACTTTGCAGTTATTTATTTGTAAAAAATGTTTGGAATGATGTATTATTTTCGATCCATTACTCACATGTACATATGTGACAATATGTGGAAGACAAGAAAAAAAATCAAGGGGGCCGATTACTTTTGCAACCCACTGTATCCTGTCTGCATTTGAGATTGTATTTCCTTGCATACTGTCCATCTGTTTCATATTTTGTAGCATTTATTGCCTCTCCTGATTCATTTGTGAATGATAATTTGGCACATTATGAAGCAAAATAAATTGGTCTAAAATATTTTATTTTTCTCAATCCAAGGTTTTTATAATGTAGGACTTCCACATAGGACTCAACCCTTGTAGGATAAATACACAATGTATATTTTTGTGTTTCAAAATTTGTATTGAACATTTTTGAAAAATAAATTTTGACAACAAGGGGAAAGAACAAACATAGCTTAAATGACATAAATCACAGGGTGACAATGTATAATGAAGCAATTTTATAGCCATAGCAAGTAAAAAAAGTATGTGGGTGGTAGGAAAGCCAGGCAAGCCTCCAAACAAAGATACAATGCGTCACCCAGGCAGGCATGGATAAGGGAGCCTAACTTTGATATGTAGGTCACTGAGGGTGCCTGGAACAGAGGGGGAAAGAGACATACTGGACAGGGGGTGACTGACATATGGGGGGGGGGTCTATCTGGACCATCAGGCCCAGTGTGGGTTGTGGAAGGGGAGGGGAATAGCGTCTGTGGAAGAATAAGTGTACCTCAGAGGATTACACCAGCTATCTGAGGTATGCTGTGGTAGAGGGAGGGTGTATGGACCGACTTGGTGAGGGGGGAAGGTCGGTTGAAGGGGAGGCTTAGGAGATTTAGCTCTAAGCAGTGAGCATAAACCTCTGCTATTCGGGAAACTCATAACGAGGGGAGGGAAGGGGGTGGGAATGCGGTAGAAAAGGAAAGAAGCGGAAGAGAGTGAGGAGAGGTAGTAGAGAAAGAGAAGAAAGGGAAAAAAAAGAGAAAAGAAAGGGGGTTCCATCTCATAGCCTGGTGATTAGTGTCCTCCATGTTTGGATGCTCAAGCTGTACACAATGTATAGTAGAATATCTAGAAGTAGAATATCTATGTGGTAATACAGCATGCAAACCAGCATAGCGTTTCGGGCCTTGCGCCCTTTGTCAAGTGCTCAGTCTTCTGGCTAACAATGTAAAAGTATAAAGACAAACTCTAATGCTGGGGATACACGGTACGTTTCTGTACAGTGTATCGACCAGCTGATCCGGCCAGCTGATAATATTCAGCTGGCCCGATCAAGCCGCTCGACTCCCGCCCGCTCGATTCCTGCCGGCGGACAATGGCAGGGAATCGAGCAGCTGATAAAGAGTGCCGGTGGGGATGAGCAGCAATTGATCCTCGCGGACGAGCGGGGACGCGGCAGGGATGCGGCGGGAGTCGATCCGGCGGCTAATCGGCCGCCGGATCGACCCGTGTATTGCCAGCATAACACGCCACACACTAAAACAATTGGTGGGCAGGCGCAGGCTTATATAATCATTAACCCTTCACAGGGTAGGGAGTAGCTCACCAATATCAAAGGAAGCATGTTGGGAATACACCATGAGATATTTTGATAGATAGATGGTTCAACAGATAATTTCTGACAGGTTCGATTTAATTTTCGATCATTTTTCTGATCGATTTATCATAGAAGAGAATAGAAATTGATAAGAAAAATGATCGAACAATCCATCAGATAATTGATCGGACAGTATATCTGCTGAAAAAATCTCATTGTGTATTCCCAGCATTAGACTGAAGTTCTCGTTCAGACCATGAGGTGACTGAGACCCCAGTTTCTCCATCCACCAGGCTTCTTGTCTATGCATGGCACCGCTATGGTCAGTGCCTTCCTTGAATCCAATTGTCGCATCCATTTTCAGTCTGCAAAGTGGCATAGCGGATAACACTCTTGCCTTGCAGTGCTGAGGTCCCTGGTTCAAATCTACATAGAGTTTGCATGTTTTCCCCATGTTTGGTTTTCCTCCCACGTACCAAAAACATACAAATAGGTAGTTGGTCCCGCCCCCCAAAGAAAATTGGCCTTAGACTGCAATAGGAATATTAGACAGTGACTAACTATGGTAGCGATGAGATTGGGAGCTCCTCTGAGGGACAGTTAAGGTGGCCATACTTTACATGATGAAAATCTACCTAGTACTGCCATCTCTACCAGCCCGACCCCTTCCATGTAATGTGTCCCTCCCCCCATGTAGTGTGTGTGCCCCTCCAAACACCCTCACCACCAGTGTTGCCAACCTCCCGTAAATTTACGGGCATTCCGTAAATTTTACTAGAAATTTAGCTGCCCATGAATTCCGTAAGGAATTCCGCAGCGTCCGTAAGGGTGGCCAATCGGCCGCCTGCCCTGTGTGCAGGAGGAAAGCAGCGCAGTGGAGGGAGAGTAGTGGGCAGCGACGGAGAAGGGGGGCCTTCTCCCCCCCCTTCCCTCACCTTAGGGCTCTCCCTCCCTCGCTCTCTCCTCCGGAACTAAGTGCTGTGTGGCGTTTGGCAGCGGGCGGAACTTACCTCCGTCTCGCTCCAAGCGCCGGAAGTTCTCGTGCCGCAGCCACTGCTTTGGTCTGGACCAGACCAGACTAGCGGCAAATCATCCTGCGCCTGCAACGAGAAAGAGGTAAGTTCCGTCCGCTGCCAAACGCCACTCAGCACTTAGTTTTGGAGGGGGGAGAGCGAGGAAGGGTGAGCCCCTAAGGTGAGGGAAGGGGGAGGAGAAGGCCCCCCTTCTTCACCGCTGCCCACTACTCTCCCTCTTCTCTGCGCTGCTCCCCTCCTTCTGGGGGCACACCTGGCTACCTATTCTCCGGACATATACCTCTACCTACATATACTGGGACATATACCCTTGGCTACATATACCACTGGCTACATATACTGGGCACATATACCCCGACTACATATACTGGGGACATACCCACACTGGGACATACTGGGGACTACATATACTGGGGACATACATATACTGGGGACATATACCCCTGACTACATATACTGGACACATATACCCCTGGCTACATATACTGGGCACATATACCCCTGACTACATATACTTGGCACATATACCCCTGAATATACCCACACTGGGACATACTGGGGACTACATATACTGGGGACATACATATACTGGGGACATATACCCCTGACTACATATACTGGACACATATACCTCTGGCTACATATACTGGGCACATATACCCCTGACTGCATATACTGGGCACATATACCCCTGAATACATATACTGGGCACATATAAGCCTGACTACATATACTGGGCACATATACCCCTGACTACATATACTGGGCACATATACCTCGGACTACATATACTGGGCACATATACCTCTGGCTACATATACTGGGAGTGGGGACATACCTCTGGCTACATATACTGGGGACATACCTCTGGCTACATATGCTGGGCACATATACCTCTGGCTACATATACTGGGCACATATACCTCTGGCTACATTTACAGGCAATTATACCTCTGGCTACATATACTGTGCACATATAACCCTGGCTACATATACTGGGCACATATACCCCTTGCTACATATACTGGGCACATATACCCCTGCCTACATATACTGGGCACATATACCCCTACCTACATATACTGGGGACATATACCTTTGGCTACATATACTGGGGACATATTTCCCTGGCTAAATATACTGGGGACACTGGCTGTTTGTCATTATGTGCATTTACTGGTGAAAAGCTGTCTCTTATTGTGTGCATTTACTGGTGAAAAGCTGTCTCTTATTATGTGCATTTACTGGTGAAAAGCTGTCTCTTATTATGTGCATGTACTGGTGAAAAGCTGTATCTTAATATGTGCATTTACTATGCAATGGGGAGAAAATGAAATGGTTGCGCATCTAACCAAGATGCACCTGATAGATACTCACTGCATAGGGCTAAAGAGCCTCTCAAAGGCACAAGTGTGCTCATTGCAGTGGAACAGGTGCATTAAGAACTAATGCATCTCACAATACAAAAAATGGAAGCAAATCCATGCGTTACACATTATCCGGGGACCTTACCCTTCTCTTATTGAGAGAGACATCTGTTCCACGCTGCAGAGCATGTTAGCAGGGACGGCTCGTGCAGCCTTCTCTCGGAGTCCCCACCCTATCTAATTTTTAAATCACCCAACATTATGGGAACATCCTAGCAAAGTTAACTTGGGAGCAGCAGGCCATATAAAGGGGAAGCGGTGTGGCGTGGGCGGCGCCCCAGGAACTCTCACTGCCCAGGGACACCGCCCACAACCACAACCAAACCCAAAGAGAAAGAAATACAATACTATGCAATGGGGAGAAAATGAAATGGTCGCGCATCTAACCAAGATGCACCTGATCGATACTCACTGCATAGGGCTAAAGAGCCTCTCAAAGGCACAAGTGTGCTCATTGCAGAGGAACAGGTGCATTAAGAACTAATGCATCTCACAATACAAAAAATGGAAGCAAATCCATGCGTTACACATTATCCGGGGACCTTACCCTTCTCTTATTGAGAGAGACATCTGTTCCACGCTGCAGAGCATGTTAGCAGGGACGGCTCGTGCAGCCTTCTCTCGGAGTGCATTTACTGATGAAAAGCTGTCTCTCATTACGTGCATTTACTGGTGAAATGCTGTCTCTCATTACGTGCATTTACTGGAGATAGGCTGTCTGTCATTATGTGCATTTACTCGTGAAATGCTGTCTCTTATGTGCATTTAGTGGGGAAACGATGTCTCTCATTACATGCATTTACTGGGGAAACGCTGTCTGTCATTATTTATGTAACTACATAAGCTGGTATAACTACATTACAGTTAGCCCCACCCACATGACATCATGGCCACGCGCATTTTTTCGCCACAAATTTCCTCACACATGTTGCCCCTACCCATTTTTTACTGCCCCCTCATATGTGTCTAGAACCGACCCTGTACCCCTGCCTACATATACTGGGCACATATACCGCTGGCTACCTGTTCTGGGGACATCTCTACCCCTGGCTACCTGTTCTGGGGATATCTCTACCCCTGGCTACCTGTTCTGGGGACATCTCTACCCCTGGCTAACTGTTCTGGGGACATCTCTCCCCCTGGCGACCTGTTCTGGGGACATCTATACCCATGGCCACCTACTCTGGGGACACCTATAGACCTGGGGCTACCTATTGTTTGGGAACTACTGCTGTCAGATTAAGTGTATTTTGGGGAACTGCTGCCAGATTATGTGTATGTTGGGGGAATCGCTGCTGCCAGATCACATCTATTTTTAGGGAACCACTGCCATATGATCTGTATTTTGGAACCTCTGCCATATTATCTGTATTAGGGAACCTCTGCCAGATTACGCCAGATTACGTGGATTTTTGTTGAAATGCTGTAAGATTACATTTATTTTGGGGGAAGGGGGGAAACATTATGGCAGAGTTCAAACTTCCCTGGCAGACCTTTTACAGCAATACTAAAATCATGTATATTTGGCTCCACCCATGACCATGCCCACATTCTGTTGCGTGACCACGCCCATTTTTTCGGGGATTTTGTCAGTAAAAGAAATCTTTTGTCAGTAAATTTTTAGGTATTTGTCAGTAAAAAATAACATGAAAGGTTGGCAACACTGCTCACCACCCCATGATTAGTGTGGAAGCAGCTTTCCAACCCACTGTGTGCCTCCTCTAGTGTCTTCTCTCCATTGCCAGGGATGCCTGTATCCCGAGACCCTGTCTCATGTACATGGCTTCAGTATATGAAGCAGCGTCATAAGGTACAGGGGAAGAGGCTAGAGCAGTGATGGGCAAACTACGGCCCGTGGGCTGTATCCTGTATGGGCTGTGAATCTGGCCCGCCGCTGGATGGCCAGTTTTCTCTCCTCCCTCCTTGCAGAGTTGCAAACGGGCATTAATGAGGGGGTTAAATCACCTAAATTTCCACGTCAAGCATCAGGTCTCCATGGCCACAGCAAACCGATTTCTGATAGATTATTCTTGCCTGAACACCCCCAAGTGTCAAAGTGTCCACTCAGGAACCCGTGCTCTGTAAACTCTCAACTGTCTGTCAGCACGACTCCTAGCCTTGTCCAGTGCTCAGCATCATCGCAAGAAACTATACCAGGTGGCACCAGGAGCCTGTAGTGACATTACGCATGAGCCTGGTTCCATGTGGTACAGGTACTTGTGGTGACAGCGGACACCGGAGTCACGCTAGAGGCGAGGCTTTTCACTGCACAAGGGGACTTTTACACTTTGCAATATCGAATGCTGTTCCTGATCGAGGACTTGCGACTAATCTTTTTGACACTTATTAAATCAAAACGTCGACTGGGTGCAATATCAAGTGGTGTATGAGCACCATTACTCTCTTGATATCATAATCTTTTTTTCTGCTATATAACTAAATATGATCTTGTAGTTTTAACAGATTTTTGGACTAGGACTTGTATGTTTTTCAGTACAAAGACCAAATCGAGTGAAATCAACTTGCATGTAATGATAGTAAGCCTTTTGTTATTGGCATTGTCAGTTAGTCAGTGATTTCCAGGATGAACATAGAGTCGGTGGAGCCAGTTTTCTGCCCTGTGCTGTGACTGAGGGATCCTGGGAGCATTGTACCTGAGTGATTCTCTGACAGTGTCCAGAGTGCCACAGCAGGTACAGATACAGATGATCTTCTCTCACTGACTGCAATAGGTCAGCTCTGCAGATTAGTTCTGAGTGACTAGGATCATTGCAAAGCAGATAAACTCTGCTCATCATCTCTAAAAAGCACTTTGGAAAAATGAGCAGGAAGGATGGCTAGGGCTGTAGCTAAAGTGATTATGAAATCACTGTGATGCTTCTCCCCATGGGATTCTGATGAATTGCTTTGCTTGATAATTGTTTTCATGTCTTTGTGGTAGAAAGCTATTATAATCTAGCACCTTCCTAGTGCACAACAATGTAGAATGCAGGAGAAAGAGATATTAATCAGCACCTCATGGCTAATGGCTCCTGGGTATCACACCAAGAACAACAACAACAACTTTATTTATAACTTATTTTACAGATGCAGGATGTTACTAGGACACACTGCCACCCTGTGTTGTTTATAGCTGGTAATGCATAGATATACACATATACTGTTGTTGCAGTTGACACTGTGTCACCATTAAATGCAGACAAGGCCTGGGGCCAGGTTCCATGTAGAGAGAGCAGACACTACACTAAGGTTTACAACTTTGGAATGAACTTGAGCAAAATACACAATACAGCAATATCTGCTTTGGATAAAGTACATGTCAATATATACATTATACACACACAGTAGAATCTCAGCTATCCAGCACCTACGGGGATTGGTATACTGTATGCTGGGTAAATGGAATTTCTGGTCGCTTGAAAGTCACTACTCAAAACAGAGCAAAATTTATAGAGTCCTTGGCTCAAAACTCACAGATAGCCTAGCCTAGGCGAACCCAAAATCCCAAAATACACAAGATTGTTGGTGCCACATATCCAACTGGCATGTGGGTTAAACCCCTCTGACGGTATCAAGGCCAGTCTCCTGATGGAGTCTCTATGCTAACTGCATCCTAAACACACGAGTGTATCTGTGATTGGATACATGTCTCATATAGGATAAAAAGCCTGAAAAGAGGCTTACCTGAGGTTGCTCCAAGGGCTATGAGCTCCTAACCTTGTAGGGTGCAGTCTAACATCAGGGGCGGGACAACCTGTGCCTCTGCACACACCAAACAATACACAGAATAAAAATGGTAGACGCTCAATCAGACTAATAATGAGGAGCTCACAAGGTTGGGCGAATACACAGAGCAAAATTTAGCATAAGGACTCCTTTAGGAGATTGACCTTCACACCGGCAGAGCAGCTTAACCCACATGCCTGTTGGATATGTGGCACCAATAATCTTGTTTATTTTGGGATGTTGTGTTTGCTGCTGTCTATCTGTGAGCTTTGAGCCCCGTACCTTTTACATTTTGCTCAGTGTATTTGCCCAGCTTTGTGAGCTCCTCACATGATGGTTATCAGCCTGATTAAGCCACTACCGTCTTTATACTGACCATTAAAAACAGGCCTAACTAACACTGTTATATATCTCTTACTAAACCCACACCATAAACTCTATATTCATGTTGAAATACAGTAATTAAAATTAAATTAAGAAATAACAACAAACTGAATGTAACAGCTTTATTACTGGTTGTGCCTTTTTCCTCTGGTCCTGGTGGGAGAAAAGTGCTTCTACAAATGCTATTCTTCTTGTTGTGCATTGTAACATAATAACAATGAAAAATATACACTTATTATGACTGTTAAGTATTTAAAATCATATCGACTCTCTCTTTGCACCAGTTCCACATTGCTTAAAGTATACCCATAACTAAAAAGAAAAGAAAAAAGTTACATACTTTCATCAGTAGGGGAAGGCCTCTGGATGCTGCAGAGAATTCCCCAATTGACCGCAACACCTTCGCTGCTGTCCAGGACCCTTTTCACCTTCATAGCACAGAATTGTTGTGCAGGCGTGGGCCGTACTTCCTGCCGGAAGCAAGCCATACTTCCTGCCTGAGGGGAGCCCAGCGAGCGGGCAATCTTAAACATTAAACTAGAAGATTGTTCAGAGGGTCCCAGCAGAGGAATGGAGGGCAGGTTAAGTATCTCACTTTTTTTTTAAGTTACAGGTGTCCTTTTAGGCTGGTTATACACTTATTTTTTTGCATTGCGGTGAGGATTCGATGCTCCTGCCGCATCCCACCACAATGCAAAAAATAACAAACATATGACCGGAACCCTCTTCTTCATGGCCTTGCTCCCGTCCGCGTAGGAGCATGGTTGCACTGTGCAGGCATATGGATGGCCCACGCCTGTGCAGCTTCCCTCTACTAAGGTGAGTATCTTTTTTACTTTTTAAACTTACAGGTTCAATTTTGGTATTTTAAATTTTTTATGTAATTTGCTGGGCGTACAGATAACTGAAATGGTGTGCATAAGTACAGTAAAAGCTTAACTACAGTACCTATATCATTGATTCATTGGATACAACATATAGGACAAGAGCTAAGGATAGACATAAATGTTTGGCCAAGCTGGGAATTCCCAGTTATTCAGAGTTATCCTAATCAAGTGATGTTCACTGTAGTTCCCTGATTCAGTGTCCAGAGGTCCGGTCTGCTCATGAATAGCAATGAATTGCAATGATTGCGGTAATGCGTGCATCTGTTACAATCAACATTGCCCATGAAGCTCTGCTTTAGCATTGTGTAAACAGATAAAACACATAACCATTGTGACCAAATTACAGAAATATCCTGATGGTGTAACATCACAGGAAGCTTCAGGAACAAATGAAACACAACTGCTGCTATGTAACCTATTTAGACTGTAGTCCTGCAATGCAGGGCAGATGAAAATGTATGTATATGTGCACCCATATGCATATATGGATATCCCTACTATAGGTAAGGGATATCCAACTTCAGTCCTTAAAGGAATACTTAAAGCCAATGGTACCGCGTAAAAAATAAAAAAGTCAGATACTCACCTAAGGAGAGGGATGGCTCGGTCCTAATGAGCCTTCCCTCTCCTCTCCCGCTGCCCTCGGTGCTGCGCTGGCTCCCCCGTTCGTGTCCGCCGCCGCAGGGACTTTGGAGGTCTTCGGGAGCACTCGGGCTTCCGAGACGGGCCGCCCCATACTATGCACGCGCGATTGCGTCATAGATGACGCTCGCACATGCGTAGTATGGAGCGGCCCGTCTTTGGGAGCCCGAGTGCTCCCGAAGGCTTCCGAAACATCCCTTCGGCTGCGGAAGTGGCAGTATTTGACCGAACTGGTCGAATACTGCTACGGGGGATCCTGCGCGGGACCGGCACCGGGAGAGGAGAGGGAAGGCTCATTAGGACCGAGCCTTCCCTCTCCTTAGGTGAGTATCTGACTTTTCTATTTTTTAAGTGGTAAACATTCACTTTAACCAGAAAAAAAATTGACAAGTTACTTACCTTGGGCTTCTTCCAGCTTACTGAACTTTTCCTGGTCCCTTGCCGTCATTTTGTGCTGCTTCTGTTGCTCATTTCTCCCAGTGCCTCAATCTCCCTACCCTCCCCCCCCCCCCCCCCCCCCCACCCCGGCAGTTACCGGCCACTGGGCAGTTACTGGCCACCGTGGCCATTAGACTTTGTGTAACTTGCTGTGCAAATAATGTGACCTGCGTTGTACTCGCAACATCTCTGTCTGACCTGGGCAGCATTAGTCAGTGAGTAATGTATGCTATACAAGCAAAGTAGGCATTCCGTGTAGAACATGAGTTATGGTATTTTGTCACTTACGTTACACAGTTTACATAAATGCCAGTAACATTCTGTGTGTGCGTGTAAAAGTGACCGATGTTTCGTAACTTGACTATACCTCCATGTTTTCACTTTCACTGCACTTTCCCACAGCTTATTCCGGCTGTATTTTATCTTTTACACGCATGCAACAGGAAGAATTAACCACATTTTTAGCATCTTGTGCACAGTTACCCCAGCCAGTCATTTAAAACGTTTAACAGTCACACCAAAGTGATGTCTAGTCAATCATTTTCTTGAACAAGGAACGTATCGGTCTGTCCTGGGACAGATTTAGTATAAGCATAAAGTGACCATAAGGTCTCAGACACTCTATAACCGCTTTTCTGGGTGCTTTTGGCCTCCAGAGCTTTCTGAGAGCTTTTTTAAAAATGCTCTGTAATGGATTGTGGAGACACCGCCGTGTGGTCTGACAGCGGGGGCGGTTGTTTCCACGTTCAGACCGGCGGTTTCCACACAGCAGCATGCGTCTGGTTTGTCTGAGCCTAGTAGTGCACACAGATGGAGAGCTACGCGCGCGCTAGGAGACAGGACATTTATACCAGCAGAAGGGGAATCAGCTGATCAGGCCGATCAGCTGATCCCAGCTGGATTCTGGATTGGCTGAGTGGCTCGGGCGGGGTTGCACAGCACTGCAAGTATATATAGATCTTGCTTGTCAGTTGCTGGTTGTCTGCCGTTGCGAATGCTTATGTGTTAGCACTCAGACCATAGTCAGATCCTTCAGTGTGGTTGAACCAGGTGGACCTGGGAATCCACACTTAGCCAGATTACTGTGTTATTACTGTGCTATTATTGTGTTATACTTCAGACTAGTTCCAGGGTGTTGAGACCACGGACCTCACACCCAAGACTAGGGATACTGTGCTATTATTGTGTTATACTTCAGACTAGTTCCAGGGTGTTGAGACCACAGACCTCACACCCAAGACTAGGGATACTGTGCTATTATTGTGTTATACTTCAGACTAGTTCCAGGGTGTTGAGACCACGGACCTCACACCCAAGTCTAGGGATACTGTGCTATTATTGTGTTATACGACAGAGTAGTTCCAGGGTGTTGAGACCACGGACCTCACACCCAAGACTAGGGATACTGTGCTATTATTGTGTTATACTTCAGACTAGTTCCAGGGTGTTGAGACCACGGACCCCACACCCAAGACTAGGGATATTGTCTATTATTGTGTTATACTTCAGACTAGTTCCAGGGTGTTGAGACCACGGACCTCACACCCAAGACTAGGGATACTGTGTCATTACTGTGTTATTCTTTAGACCAGTTCCTGGGTGTTGAGAACTCGGACCTCACACTCTAGACTAGGATTGTGATTTACATCGGTTATTACCATTGCTCGGGTGTTGCCGACCTGGCCTGCCCGACCCCTCGGTCTGTCACTCATCCCTCGGGTGTTCAGCCTGTCTGTACTACCTGTGACACTGTTCCACCTAGTGTCAGTTGGCGGCAGAGACCTCCTGCTCCTCAGAGAGGCCTCTCTGCAGTACAGCCAAGGGCTCTATCCCTTAGGAGTCCTTTGGCTGCAGTATTGTCTGATTCCTAGAATTACAGGGAATCACTGACTAGCAGGTTATCTCCAGCCCTTTCTAGGAGATAATCCTCACACAGTCAAGGGCCACCTGCTCCGCAGATGGTCCATGCTCATTCCTATTGCGTCTCCCGCCCCTCGGGAGACAGCCTACGGTTGCACCAAAACACTTACACTTTATTGGGTGTCCAGAGGTTAGTCATACTTGTATTGTTGGTGATTCTGCAGATCATCCATAGTCGGGTATGTATCTGTATTCTTGGTGATACTGCAGATCATCAATACTCAGATTCTCTCTGGGTGCTGGCACCGATCGTTACACGCTCCCATTGACTTACATTAAAATTGCGGTAAAATCGTGATAAAAGCGCGCGATTTTACCATGATCGCGATTTTAATGTAAGTCAATATGAGTGTTTTTAAAAAAAAACCTGTAATGATCCGCCCAGCTGGATGCACTGGCAGACAGCTGTTTGACCATTCCCCTAGTCTGTGGGCTGCAGGTCTCTGGAAGGGAGACCTGATTTTCCATTACAAGTTTCTGGTCTGTTCTGCTGCTGAGGAATTTGCATACACTCGTTATGCAAATCTCCTACTTGCCTCCTTTGATGACTGGCAGTATAAAGAGCTATGTTTCCCAGAGTCCTTTGCTGGTCATAAGGGTTAGTTCCTGTGTAACACTCGCCTGGAGTGTCAGCCTTGCTCTTTGTTTGAAGATTAGCCTAGAGTAATTCCTGGAACTGCACTAGGCAGATTCCCTAGTGCAGTTAGGATTGCATATCTGTTTTGTTTGTCTGTTGCGATTGTCCTGTCCCAGCAGTGGTCGACAGGAAGTCGTTCTGATCCTTGTTCTTGGAGTATAGCTGTAGCAGCGGTTGCTACCAGCTATCTCATCTGTTCTGTCTTACTTGGATCGCACTAGCCCCTTGCGCTAGTGCTGTGGATACTTCTGCTCTGTCTTCCTGGATTGCACTAGCCTCTTGCACTAGTGCTGTGGAACCTATCTCTCGCTTATTCCTGTTTTCGAGTGTCTGTCTTGTTTGCTACAAACGCTTGCTGGAGGTTTGGTGAGGTAACCGTTAAGCAAGCGCTCGCGTCCTTTGTTTCATGTTTGTCTGTCTGTGGTTAGTTAGGCGTGCTTGTCTCTGTTGTGCTTAACACGCGGAGACCGCGCATAAACGCGTGCACTGTTGCGAATGAGTGCGTTGTTCGCTTTTAGCTAGCGTTTGTTATTTTCCTTATCTCCTTATTGTATGATTTGCTGTGCCTTTGCTACTCTCGTGCTCTGCCTTGCTGTAGCCTTGTGTCACCTCTGGCAATCGCCTCTCTCACGATTGCGTTCCTACTTCATACCTGCTGTTGTGTATGCACCGTCGTGGGTTGGCGACTAGTTTGGTGCACACACATACAATCTGTCCCTGTGCTCATTCTCTTCCGCAATCGCTTCTCTTGCGATTGCGTTCTCACTTGGTTTCTTCTGTTGTGTGTCCACCGTTGCAGGTTGGCGGCTAGATTGGTGGACATACATACATTCCTCATCTGTGCTTATTCGGTCTTGTGTCGCTGTTAGCAATCGCCATCTCTGGCGATTGCCTTCTCACTTTGTCTTCATGGTTGTGTGTTCATCGTCGCAGGGTGGCAACTAGTTTGGTGGACACACATACCCTCTGTCGCTTTGATCTCTCTCTTTCAGGGCTATCTTGCCCTGCGTTTCTTCCCTTCGTGCAATTCCTGTCTGGCGTGTGTGGCAGGGCAGAGGAGCTGTTCCTCTGCACTCCACAGCTCCACCTGCCGACAGGAATTTCCCTCTACAGGTGCATTGCACCTTTTGCTGGGTTCCCGCAAATTACACGCTTGTGGAGGATTTCTGCAGTGGCAGCGCACGTCCTGTGCGCTGATCATGGAGAGAATTCCACAATCGTTACAAAAACTCTCAGAAAGCTCTGGAGGCCAAAAAGCACTTATAGAGTGTCTGAGCCCTAAGACCTATCCACCTCTGCTAAGGACCTTGACGACTGTCCATCTGGGCTTCTTTGTATTCTATCTTATGTCTCATTTGGCTTGTTATTTCTTCTTCTGAAGCAAGGTGTACTTTAAAATTATTATTATTGTTTTTGTAGTGTAGTCTTTTCATTCCATTTTGCAGCCATCTAGGAATTCTCAAAACTGACTGTAAGCTCATCTTACCCTTCTTTGCAGGCTTGGCCAAAGTCATGAGACCTCCAGAAACTCCATCGCCCTGCAGCGTAGCAAAAAGCTGCACAAGACATGAGACCTATCTTTTTTTACAAAATCATTTTCAAAACCTACACTAATCTGTTAGCTAGCAGCAAACATTTTCACTGTGCAATTACTGTGCAATGATTGTGCTTTATATGTACATTAAAACAAGAATCCTTCTGAATGAACTTTTTCCATAGCTGTATAATTTATAGAGTTGAAAGCAAATGTGTTTCTCAACAAATGTGGGCTTTCCCTTTAAGCAGTTAAACTGAACTGGGGAGATAGAAACTTCCTGTGGTTGCTTGATACAGCTGTGTATTATAACTATGACTTATTATATCATGGGAAGCGGGTTTAAACAGCAGTTGCAGCAGGCGGAAATTTCAGGTCGTCGTTTCAGAGCTCCAGTAAATGGGTTTCAGCACAGCTGTTCTTGTGGCTGCGTGTAAAGTTGATTAAGACAATAAGAGCAGAATAAAGTCTTGTAGTGTTTCCGGATAGCAAAATCACATTAGCAATACTTTTTAAAGTCGCAATGATCAAATTAGTAAATATGTAATCTTTTTACATTTCATTTTTATATTAGACAAAAGATATTCACGTAGAGATAAGTAATAAATGTGCAGTGTAATAGTCTATTTGTATTGAAAAGCTGCACTAGTTTCAGCACTTTGGCCTTGGTCACACTGCATGTGATTCAGTTTTGCATATGCATGCTTTTTGCAGATCAGAACAACACCGAGTTTATAATGTAAATAGTGGTACAGTTCTGTGTTCTCACTGGTGCAAGTCTTGAGGAATCACAGACAATGCATGCTGCATCTTTTCATGCATTTGCACTTCTGTTGTCTTATTAAAATAACAAAGAGGGACACCTTTAAAAGGATTCATGAGGAGACAAAAACATGTACTTTTACTTACTTGGGGCTTCTTCCAGCCCCTAGAAGTCATTTGGGTCCCTCTCCACATCTCTGGTCTTCCCCCATCTCCGCTGACATGGCGTTTTCTACACATGCGTGGGAATGCACCCACATCACCAGATGAGGTGTGCTCATTCGCACATGGGTGCTCGCACATGCACAGAAGATGCACAGAAGACACTGAACCATCTTGGGGTTGGTGATCTTCAGAGGCTGCTGGTTGGAGATGGGAGAAGACCGGAGGAGCTGCGAGTGACCCGAATGACTTCTAGGGGCGGGAAGAAGCCCCAGGTAAGTAAATCTACATATTTTTTGTCACCTTTAAGACATGCCCCCTGTCACACCCCTAGTCCTGCCCCCACTACACCCCTAGTCAGGCATACCTTAGAGAATTCATAAGCAACATTTTTAATTTTATAACCCCACCTTTTTATCATCACTACTTTCTTTACAAATTAACATTTGAAAATAATAAATACATCAATTTAAAAGACGAGAATAAAGTTTAGAGTAAATTAAATACATTTTTCAGTAGAAAAAAAAACATTTAGAAGGGTTTAGAAGGGCTCCCAACTGTGCCTCCATAAGAGGCACAGTTGGGAGCTCTGCAATAGTTGGAAACCGAAACACAAAAAAATGTATATGTCTATGTGTATAAATAAGTGCAACACATTTTTTTCATTGGATTTTACTAGATTAGCCAATTAATTACCTTGACAGAGTGCAGTCGCACACAAAACACAAGCTCAAGTACATTGAGCCATGGTTCATACCTGTCTGTTTTTGTGCATGTTTTTATGCATAGGAAAATGCATTTAAACTGAGAACTCATGTTAATCGGGCTAGTTCACACTCAGGCTAGGTGGCCTTCGCGTTGCTTGTAACAGCAGGAACGCAATGCAACAGATCCATACAGTGGCACCGCACGTTATCTGCAAGTTGCTTTGCATACAGAGAAGCAGCCAATGGAAATTATGCTTCATCATAATTGCTAACGTGTGCTATTTGCGGTAACCCATTGCATGCAGTGTGTTATGATGCCACACACTGTTATATCGCAACACAATCGCCACGCTCTCACTGTTGCATAGGTAGTGCATTGCAATTTGCAGTGCAATGCAGCACTGTGGACGTAGCCTTAAATGTGTTTTTTTGTGAACACAAAAGAAACAGAGATCCTGCAGTATAATTCTGCACACTGTGTGTGTTTTCTCTATAAAATACATTAGCTGCTGTGGAAAACATGCCAATTTTTCTGCATGCAAAAACACATGCTGTGCAGACAAATTATGCTGGAAAACACACACAGAAAACTGACAGACAAGTGTGAATCCTGCCTAAAAAAAAAAGTGTGCAGAAACAAAGCACTAGAAATAGTATAGTAGTAATCAAATGGGTACAGCGCTCAGCGCATAACAGTCTCTCTTAAAGTTCATAGGTCACAACTTGCACTTCATCAGCATAAGAGGGAGTATAGGTTGCCCCACTCTCCCTCCAATATGAAAGGACTCACCAGATCAGCTGGCCTAACGGGCCCGTCAGCGCGATACGGGTATAGACCACCTCCGGCAACCACAGATTTGGGGGTGTTTTTCTGCTAAGGGCACAGGACAACTTAATCGCATTAACAGGAAAATGGGCGGAGCCATGTATCGTGAAATCCTGAATGATAACCTCCTTCCCTCTGCCAGGAAACTGAAAATGGGTCGTGGATGGGTGTTCCAGCACGACAATGACCCAAAACATACAGCAAAGGCAACAAAGGAGTGGCTCAAGAAGAAGCACATTAAGGTCATGGAGTGGCCTAGTCAGTCTCCGGACCTTAATCCAATAGAAAACTTATGGAGTGAGCTCAAGCTCAGAGTTGCACAGAGACAGCCTCGAAACCTTAGGGATTTAGAGATGATCTGCAAAGAGGAGTGGACCAACATTCCTCCTAAAATGTGTGCAAACTTGGTCATCAATTACAAGAAACGTTTGACCTCTGTGCTTGCAAACAAGGGGTTTTTCACTACGTATTAAGTCTTTTATTGTTAGAGGGTTCAAAAACTTATTTCACTCAATGAAATGCAAATCAGTTGCTATCTTTTATTTAAGGTTATTTTTTCGATTTTCCTTTTGATGTGCTATCTGCCACTGTTAAAATAAACCTACCATTGAAATGATACTGTTCTGAGACTTTTCATTTCTTTGTCATTGGACAAACTTACAAAATCAGTGAGGGGGTCAAATAATTATTTCCTCCACTGTATATATATATATATATATATAATATATATATATATATATATTAGGCTATGTGCATCAACCTTCGAGCTAGAAGAAGTATCGCCCTGCCTCCAGGGCCAGTCCAAGCAGAAGAAGGGGCCGGTCCAAGCAAGAAGAAGTAGCGCCCTGTCCCCCATCTGCGCTCCCCCTCTAGCTTAAGTTGAGCAGCAGCCGCCGCCATTAGTAAGAGGCAGTGGGCGGGGATGACTCACCTCTTCTGCGTTCAGCGTGCGTTCCCCTATTGTCACTTCCTGCAATGCATCCACTTACAATACAGTGGGCGGCATTGCAGGAAGTGACGACAGTGGAACGCACGCTGGAATGCAGAAGAGGTGAGTCATCCCCGCCCGCTGCCTCTTACTAATAGCGGCGGCTGCTGCTCAACTTCAGCTAGAGGGGCAGCGCAGATGGGGGACCCAGATGAGGGAGGGGGGGGGGTCTGACCCCTATCCCCGCCGCAAACTTAAGCTGGAGGGGGGAGCGCACATGGGGGACCCAGGTGAGGGACGGGGGTCCCGATCACCCTCCCTGCCGCGAACTTAAGCTGGAGGACCCAGGTGATGGAGGGGGGGGGGGGTCCGACCCCCCTCCCCACCGCTGTGCCAATACCCCCTTCCTGCCCGCTACCCCCTTATGCTGTGTATGCTACGCCACGGGTCGGCTAGTTTTAATAAAACAATAAAACGTTTTCAGGTATACCAGATAATGGAAATGACTCATTTTTACATATCTTTTCTGTTATTTTTATTATTATTGAAAAATGAGACACAAACAAAATGTAGAAAATGACTTTCCATCTTACAATAAAAGTATCATACAGGCATACATATAAATGTTTCCTCAGATTTCTTTCACAGACGTCATAAAACAAAGATTCTCGGTAACAGTCTGTTACAAAGTCACTGGTAATATGTTTATACCATTCAGTTACAGTAATACAGATTTAAAATATATCGTACTTCTGCCATTTTCTCTTAAAACATCTGCTAGTCCCGTGTGTATGGCGAGCGCTGCCGACACGGGCTGGATTCGTTCCGTGTGATGAAGTGAGCGGACACAGTCACAGTTCATGTAAACTAGAACCTTCATGTTCGAAGAACAACCATTGTAATAAGACCTGCAAACACAGAGGAATAATAGAGGTTATAAGACCTGCAAACACAGAGGAATAATAGAGGTTATCTTTTAGGTATTATTCACAGTCACGTAAACAGATGTTGTTCCTCCGTCAGTGTCTTTATTTTATTTAGCATAAATTCATATTTTAGATTTTTCCCTGTTCCTACTAATTTCATTAAAAAATAGCTTTGCAGAGGGCCTTGCTTCACACTTTACAACTGTTCTTACACTGCAGACTAACTCACACGCGAAGAGTCAGCTGACACAACTGAGCCAGTTACCGGCAGGCCCGGATTTATATCACTGGAGCTTATGGGCACAGATGTCCTGGCACCCTAGACTTCGCCTTCCATGAATCTACAAACCGCTTCCACACTGCATCACAAGTGTGCTGGCTGCTCCAGCTGTCACTTCTCTCCTACTTCCCTCGCCTGTCATAGGTAGCTACAGGTGTCCATTAGCATAAGTTAGCCAGAAGTACCCTCAGTATTAAGTAGCTAGTGATGCCCCAGACTGAAGGGAGATCTCATCAGTGGAATGCTGAGAGCTGGGGGAGTAACCTCTCATTTACGCTCTGCTTTGGGAATAGGGAAGGAGGGAGGCACTAGGAGAGGGGAGTGAGCTGCCTTTCCATCATCAGGTGCCTGAAGGTACGTGCCTACAGTGCCTTATGGTAAATCCAGCCCTGGTTACCAGGGCTGATTGCGGCCGAACTGAGTCACCTGGGAGGACAGCGAGGGATGCATCACATTCACTGATCGCCAACGGAACGGAGGATCACAGATGAAAAACTGATGCCTCCAAACACTTCTGATCCTACTGGGAACGTCCGTCATCACACCCCACACGGTGCTCACTCACCCGAGAGAACGACAGACCAAACGGCCCATTGTGTGTTCAAAGATGAGCCTTTTGGTCTCAAATGGCTAACAGCATGTAGTTGAACCTGAAAACAGTCTCCGCCCATACACCATGCAAGAGAATGGAACTAGATAGTGCATTACTCTTTAAAAACGGTTACTTAAACATAAAAACAAAGGCATAAATACTCAACTTATCACAATGTGTGACCGGTTAAGGAAACATACAAAAGAGCATTTTGAGATGTACCGAGGCGTCGGTAGGATAAAATTAGGTAAAAACGTTCAAAACGTTCGTGAGGCGGTGGTGGACCGACCAACCGAAAACAGACACAATGCTGTAGACTGAGGTAGAAACAATTTATTCACATACTCCTAGAACAAATGGCAACGCGTTTCACGAGCACAACCCCGCTTCCTCAGGCAATAGACAACAGGAGTATCGCACAGCTCGGGGTCCAATCAGAATTTGGCAGATATCCACCCTTGGTGGAAGGGTGTTACACCCTCTTCTTTCTCTACCCACAGAGAGCGACGTCTTAGTCCTGAGTGGGGACAGGCCTATACTACCCACCCGCCCTTACAGCGGTTGCCTTGGTGGTAACCCTGGTTTGTAAGTATATTACTTACGATTCATCAATTCTCCCATCTTCTCCTGCCCTCGTGTGGCAGTCCCTATCACCCCTTATTTGGCAATCCCTATTGGTTTAGGGGATTGCCACACAAGGGCAGGAGAGCAATGGAGCTGCATCCCGTTAGATTTTCTGTACAGAAATTAAATGCAACCTGTAGTGAGATGAATATGGAGGCTGTTGTCTCCATTCCATTATAAATAATGCCAGTTGCCTGGCTGTCATGCAGAATTTTTGGCTTTAGTTGTTTTTGAGTTACACACCTGAAACAAGCATGCAGCCAGTGGAGTCAGACCGGAGTCAAAGCATCTGATCCGCATACTCATTCTGAGCCAGTGATTAAAAGTATTAGAAGCAGCATCAGCACAGAAGTCAGGCAACTGGCATGGCTTACCAGAGAATTAAGATGGCAGCCTCCCTCCATGTGCCTCTCACTTCAGGTTCCCTTCAAGGGACTTCATGAAAATTATTTTATAAATATTGCCATGTATTTGTATAGTAATGAACATTTCCCACTTCACTTACAGCTAATCGTTCGACTCCGCCCGCCCCCCCCCCCCCCCCCCCCCCCCCCCCCCCCTCCAAAGTGCTGCATAA
This sequence comes from Hyperolius riggenbachi, assembly GCF_040937935.1. Lineage (NCBI taxonomy): Eukaryota > Metazoa > Chordata > Amphibia > Anura > Hyperoliidae > Hyperolius > Hyperolius riggenbachi. The sequence continues at coordinate 105,046,727 of NC_090653.1, forward strand.
TTGCATTGATGATCTAATTCATTTTTTTTCTCCTAAGGAAATAATTTTTCATTTTCTGTTTAACATAACTTTTCAGCATTTGAAAAATTGAAAAAGTACCAAAAAAGTAGGTGAAATAGAACTGTCAAAATTGCATATGTGTTTTGGATATGCGAAACGCAAATGCGTTAAAATGCACGCAAACAACTGACAAGTGTACACCCAGCCTAATGTGGAAATATCACCTAGGAGAAAACTGCGACAAAATGGCCTACCAGTATACAGCATGAGTAATTCATACATTTAGGCCTCTTTGCCACGGACTGTTGATAGCCAGTGAAATGCCTCTCAAACTCTCACAACTGCTCACTGCTGCCCGGTAACTGCTTGTTGCTGCCTCGTAACTGCTCATTGCTGCCTGGTAACTGCTTGTTGCTGCTTTGTAACGGCTCACTGCTGCCTGGTAACTGCTTGCTAAGCACACAGTTAAACAGTCCGTGGAAAAGAAGCCTAACAGTAGCAGTGAGGCATATTTTCATTGTACCGTTTGCCTCACTGTTTGGCCACACCACAGCGGTAACGCACAGAACGTCTTTTCAGCTAACTGGCCTCCTTAGGCTATGATAGGGACATAAGACTATGACTAAGGATTATACGGTGAGCTCCTCTAAGTTACTGACATGACTATGTACTACTACTATGTCCAGCTGTATACCATATAAACAAAAATAATAATAACCAGCCTAAGGCCTGGAACCCACTAGCAGCGCTTTTCTAAGTGCTCTGAGTGCTTGTGAATTGAAAAGCTCTTGCTAATGTAATGCTACAGGTGTGGTCCCACTTGAGGGATGTGATTTTTAAAATATCTCGCATAGCATTACATTAGCAGGAGCTTTACAAATCACAATTGCATAGAAAAGCGCTGCTAGTGGTTTGTAGTCCTTAGTTAGTGACATCTAGAAGGATACTGATAAACATACAAGTCATCCTGCTGAGCATTTCTTGACGTCATAGGCTGCTCACTGTATTATTTAGAATGTTATGCTGTGGTGAAATATGCTTTGTTAGCTGTATTACTATGTTTTATCTTCATGGCTGTCAGGCTGTTATTATGGAGAAGGACTGCATTCTTGTTGTATTGTAAATGTAATAATGATCTCTCACAAGGCATGCTTGCTTCCAGTATGTAGTTGTGTTCTACGCACATGCATACATTGTTTTTAATTAGGAACATAAAAAAATAAAGATTAATCTGAGTTTTAATGTTTGGAGATTGGCCAGCTGGTTTGACAGGCAAGGTCTGTAAGCAGAAATGAATCTCATTATACCACTGTAGTAGTAAACAAGTGTGTAACATTAATACAGTGGTGTGAAAAACTATTTGAGCCCTTCCTGATTTCTTATTCTTTTGCATGTTTGTCACACTTAAATGTTTCTGCTCATCAAAAACCGTTAACTATTACACATAGATAACATAATTGAACACAAAATGCAGTTGTAAATGACTGTTTTTATTATTTAGTGAGAAAAGAAACTACATGGCCCTGTGTGAAAAAGAAATTGCCCCCTGAACCTAATAAGACAAGACAAGACAAATAACATTTATATTGCGCTTTTCTCCTTGCGGACTCAAAGCGTCAGAGCAGAGCAGCAGCCACTAGGGCGCGCTCTATTGGCAGTAGCAGTGTAAGGTAGACTTGCCAAAGGTCTCCTACTGAATTAGTGCTGGCTTACTGAACAGGCAGAGCCGAGATTCAAACCCTGGTCTCCTGTGTCAGAGGCAGAGCCCTTAACCATTACACCATCAGCCAACTGCTGGTTGGGCCACCCTTAGCAGCAATAACTGCAATCAAGCGTTTGCGATAACTTGCAAAAAGTCTTTTACAGCGCTCTGGAAGAATTCTGGCCCACTCATCTTTGCAGAATTGTTGTAATTCAGCTTTATTTGAGGGTTTTCTAGCATGAACCGCCTTTTTAAGGTCATGCCACAACATCTCAATAGGATTCAGCTCAGGACTTTGACTAGGCCACTCCAAAGTCTTCATTTTGTTTTTCTTCAGCCATTCAGAGGTGGATTTGCTGGTGTGTTTTGGATCATTGTCCTGCTGCAGCACCCAAGATCGCTTCAGCTTGAGTTGACGAACAGATGGCCGGACATTCTCCTTCAGGATTTTTTGGTAGACAGTAGAATTCATGGTTCCATCTATCACAGTAAGCCTTCCAGGTCCTGAAGCAGCAAAACAACCTCAGACCATCACACTACCACCACCATATTTTACTGTTGGTATGATGTTCTTTTGCTGAAATGCTGTGTTACTTCTACGCCAGATGTAACGGGACACGCACCTTCCAAAAAGTTCAACTTTTGTCTCGTCGGTCCACAAGGTATTTTCCCAAAAGTCTTAGCAATCATTGAGATGTTTTTTAGCAAAATTGAGACGAGCCTTAATGTTCTTTTTGCTTAAAATTGGTTTGCGCCTTGGATATCTGCCATGCAGGCCGTTTTTGCCCAGTCTCTTTCTTATGGTGGAGTCGTGAACACTGACCTTAATTGAAGCAAGTGAGGCCTGCAGTTCTTTAGATGTTGTCCTGGGGTCTTTTGTGGCCTCTCGGATAAGTTTTCTCTGCGCTCTTGGGTTAATTTTGGTCGGCCGGCCACTCCTGGGAAGGTTTATCACTGTTCCATGTTTTTGCTATTTGTGGGTAATGGCTCGCACTGTGGTTCGCTGGAGTCCCAAAGCTTTAGAAATGGCTTTATAACCTTTACCAGACTGATAGATCTCAATTACAGTACTTTTGTTCTCATTTGTTCCTGAATTTCTTTGGATCTTGGCATGATGTCTAGCTTTTGAGGTGCTTTTGGTCTACTTCTCTGTGTCAGATAGCTCCTATTTAAGTGATTTCTTGATTGAAACAGGTGTGGCAGTAATCAGGCCTGGGGGTGACTACAGAAATTGAACTCAGGTGTGATACACCACAGTTAAGTTATTTTTTTAACAAGGGGGGCAATCACTTTTTTACACAGGGCCATGTAGATCTTGAGTTTTTTTTTCTCACTATATAATAAAAAACCATCATTTAAAACTGCATTTTGTGTTCAATTATGTTATCTTTGACTAATAGTTAACGTTTTTTGATGAGCAGAAACATTTAAGTGTGACAAACATGCAAAAGAATAAAAAAATCAGGAAGGGGGCAAATAGTTTTTCACACCACTGTAAGTCTCATGACTTTGGGACAAGAGGTGAGAAATTTCTCTCTGTGACTATGCCTCTCAGGCAAAATCTTGGTGCAATAAAAGTTGCCCAAGTGTATTTCCCTTCTGCTTTATTGAATCTTCGGTTAAATTTTTCATGAATTATAATACTGCTCTCACCTACAGTATCTCCAGCAGAAGACGGTTCTGCTTAGGGATAATCAATGAGACGCAAATAGCTCCGACTTGATACAGGATTATTCAAATTTTCTTTTTTCTAATTTTTCCTCTAAACCTAGGCACGTCTTATGGTCCGGAGCGTCTTATGCAAAAATATGCGGCTTGAATATGGACCAATCAGTTTCAACCTTGGTGGAACGTGATTGGTTCCTTTTCAAGCTACAGACATTTGCCTACAACATTTACATATTCTTGCATCAATTCAGAATTATTTGCATCTCATTGACCATCCTTAAGCTGAGTACACACGTACGATAACGATCGTTCGAAAACGAATGATAACGACAATCGGACCGATAATCGTGCGTTCCAAATTTTCCAACAATCGTTTTTTTGGACGATAACGATTGTTATCGTTCAATCCGACCGATCCAACCCGGCGGATTTTTTCGAAAGATAATCGTTCAATCGTTGCAGTGTGTACAAAGATCGTCCGATAATGATTATCTGTGGAGTAGTACGCATGTTCTTATTGCCTGTCATAACGTCACTCCCGTTTGCGCACGCATTTTTTTATCGTTTGTCGTTCAGTACTTTATACTTATATCGTTCACGTGTGTACACAATCGTTCATTACGAACGATCTTTTCGGTCTAATTTAAATATCGTGTAAACGTCACGAATCGTTCGTAACGAACGATCTTTATCGTACGTCTATACGAACCCTTAGTTTTGCGCTGCATTTTACTGCTTCATGATTTCACCTTACAAGAAAAATCATGGAACAAAATTGTTCAGTTATTTCATTGTACACTATTGATGTTATCTATTACTCTTCAGTGAAACTATCCATTGTATTTGGAGAACTCGCCTATTCTAGCTGAAGGTGGCACTTCCAAAAATGAAAACATGTAATAATAAAAAATACATTTTAGTACAAAATCTGATAAAGAAATAAAATAAATATGTTACTATAGATTCCTTTTAAATGGCTGCTGATGCACAAATTATTATTTAAAGTGGATCCAAGATAAACTTTTACTCATTGCATAATTGTGTGCCTTACATATAATATATAGGGCATTCCTTAAGCCAAATACTTTTTTGTTGTTGTTTTAATACCCCAATGCCCTATAAACTAAACAAACCTCGCTCACAGCTCCTCCAGCTCCTAGGCATTCTGAGTACCATGTAGCAAGTGCTCATGGGAGATCAGTCTGGGGAGGAGGAGGCTTTTCCTGAAGCAGGAGGAAGAATTACCAGCCAAAGATTTCAGGGGCAAGGGGGTGGAGAGGGGAGTGGAGTGGAGTTTTCACAGGCTGAGGGGTGGAGATGCAGAGCAGCTTGCCTGTGTGTAATGCTGACAAGCAGAATATTGCTGCTCTAATTGTATCACAGGAAGAAATTATCATATACTGATGAAACTGTTTGCAGCTAGATTTTCTGTGTAAACTATCTAAACTTAATAAGATATATAGCCAAGTTACTTGTTTATAGTTAGTTTTTCATCTCGGATGCGCTTTAATGTTTATATAGCGCTGACATCTTCCGCAGAGCTGTACAGAGTATATTGTCTTGTCCCTTAACTGTTCCTCAGAGGGGCTCACAATCTAATCCCTACCATAGTCATATGTCTATGTATGTATTGTGTAGTGTATGTATCATAGTCTAGGCTAGGGCCAATTTGGGGAGAAGTAAATTAACTTATCTGCATGTTTTTGTGATGTGGGAGGAAACTTGTGTGCCCGGAGGAAACCCACGCAGACTAAGTGAGGACATACAAACTCTGCGCAGATATATTTTTAGGACTACCAGAATACAATATTTGCATCTATGTACAAAAAAAACCCAGAAAAAAATAAAAAAAATATAGTGCTCTATACCCTGACTGCACAACTTATAGAGAACATTTTAAACTAAACTCCCCATCCAAATCATATTCAATTTATTGTTCCATCTCACTTCCTGCTTTTATAAATCACTAGCTGATGGCCCGGCGTTGCGCAGGTATGTATTTGGCTGGTTTCGGCTCCGCCCACTCTTTCTAACCCTAACACACAATTAGTCAATGACCTAGTTTGCGAGCTTTGCGTTCTTTGGCATCAAAAATTTGCATTGAAATGAAACAAATCTGATTGGCTGTGGCTCCACCCCCTTTTCTGAATTTGACTGGTGCAGTCACTCAATGACCAACTGTACCAGGTTTGAGGCTTATGCCATTAACATTGCAAGAATGGCAGCAATTAAATATACCCCTTGAAAATCAATAGGTGAATTTTGATTGGCTTTTTGACATCCATTCAGCCATTGTTGCGTGATTGAGTAACAAACATCCAAACATTCGCATTTATAATATTAGTGTGATTCCTGGGATCTGTGCCTTCACATCTATATACATATTTCCCAAGATGCACCAGCATATGTCACCAGGATTGTGGCGGCATTGAGAATGAATTTCTGAGTTCACTAAATATCACTTTGACTTTGTGGGATGTTTGCACTACATTATGACCCCACAAGAGCAACACATTAAGTAGATAACATTCTACATTAAATGGGTAAAATATCCTGTGGTTTCAGTTTTAGTACCCTAAAAGTGGCCATACACTGGTCGATTTGACATCAGATTCGACCAACAGATAGATCCCTCTCTGATCAAATCTGATCAGAGAGGGATTGTATGGCCACTTTTACTGCAAACAGATTGTGAACTGATTTCAGCCTGAAACCGTTCACAATCTGTGGTGGTGGTGCCGCCGCGCCCCCCCCCCCCCCCCTTCCGCATACATTACCTGTTCCGCCGGCGCGAGTCCTGCTGTCACTGCTGTCTTCTCCGCTCTGGTCTCCGGCATGCTTCACGTCTTCCTGCCCGGCAGGAAGTTTAAACAGTAGAGGGCGCTCTACTGTTAAAACTTCCTGCCGGGCAGGAAGACGTGAAGCATGCCGGAGACCAGACCAGAGCGGAGAAGACAGCAGTGACAGCGGGACTCGCGCCGGCGGAGCGTGTAATGTATACCCGCTGCATTGCGTCGGTCGTCGGGGATTCGAACGCCGCTATCGACGCACTCACGACCCGACGGCGACCGAGAAAAATCTTCCGCACGGATGGGTTGACGGAAATCGACGGGAACGATCGATTTCGGATGCAAATTGATCGTTCTGTCAGTGGTGTGCGCGGCGATTTCACAGCCGTTTCGATCATTGTGATCGAAACAGCTGTATATCGGCGGGAAAATCGTTAGATGTATGGGCCCCTTTACTGGGATGGGCTCTGCAGTCCTCTATTCACACTAGAGCAATTCTGGCACCCCAGATATGGAGTGGCTCCTTTCTTCAGCAATGTACGCCGTTTTTACCTTTTTTGATCACCCGGGTCCATCCTCACTAACAATTCCTTAGCACTACTACCCTTCTTGTACACAAATTTAGATGGAGAAGGAAAGACTTAAACTGTTTTTTATCATCCTACATGTTCCAAAAGCTATTCTAATGTGTTCTGGCTAACTGCAGCACTTTCTACTATGACAGTCTCTGTAATAAATCAATGTATCTTTCCCCTGTCAGACTTGTCGGCCTGTGTCTGGAAGGCTGCCAAGTTCTTCAGTGTTGTGGTTCTGCTATGAACTCACCCTTCCAGGCCCCTCTCTGCACACTGCGTGTGTATTATTTAGATAAGAGAGAAGAGAGAAGCTGCTCTAATCAGCTGGATAAATCGTCCTCTGAGCTGGCTGGGCTTTCACATACTGAGGAATTACAAACAAGGGCAAAGCTGTTTGCAAGAAGAAAAGAACAGCCTGAAACTTCAGTGCATGGGGGAAAGAAACACACAAATGATCTCTTGAGATTCAAAAGGAATGCTGTATACAGCCTGCTTGTGTATGGATGTATTTTCTATGTGTGGACATACTGTACATCAACCTACTTCCTGTTTTGGTGGCCATTTTGTTTGTTTACAAACAAACTTTTTAAAACTGTTTTTAACCACTTTTAATGCGGCGAGGAGCGGCGAAATTGTGACAGAGGGTAATAGGAGATGTCCCCTAACGCACTGGTATGTTTACTTTTGAGCGATTTTAACAATACAGATTCTCTTTAAAGAGGTACCATAATGACATATTGTAGAACGTAATAAATTATTCAAGAGACCCCTTTTTACCTTAATTTACCATAATTATCCTGGTTTAAACACAGCCACTATTATTCTACCTATGTATTGCTGTATATTGGTATGTAACCCTACCCTCCCAGTGATGCCTAGCCTAGGGTATAATGTCATGCAGCCTTCTCCTTCCAGAGAACTCTGGGACATCATGTGATGCTCCTACTTCATAGAGAAGAAAAAACACTCTGCAGTGATTCACATTGCCAGCAGTAATGATGATGGCATGTGATAAATGTAAGACTGTAAATCAGGATGAGGTAAGATTTTACAATGGGCAAACAGTGACTAAATCATTTACGGAACACATGAATATTGTAAAAGAAGTAATTCTATTCATTTAGTTATGGTAAAATTTCTCTTTACTAGTAGGGGATGTGACCTAATAACTCCCATCCGTCCAACACAGCCTTGCAGACCAGAAAGGCACCATAGGCACACAGCAAAATAAAAAACATTCTCTCACCCCATCAACATTATTATCCATAAAGGTGTCAAGCCAACATACAGTAGTATTGACTGATCCATTCTCCCAACGTGATGAGCAATTGTTATGAATTTGAATTCAATAATGCCTCTTGCCACAGAATTCTTTGTGAGGTGTTTCTCCTGTCTTTCATACCTCGCTCTGACATATTAACTTTTTGGTAAACCAAATTAGGGCGTCATCTGGTGGCCAACAGGGCATTGTTGCCATCAATTATCTATTTAAATAAATCAAGTTAAGCCTTTCCTGGTCAAAAATAAGGTTAATTCAGTGTCCACCATGAAGATGCTTGCCTGGGTTGGGGTACAGGGGGCCCCCATTGGAGCCAACCTAACCATCAATAAAACTTGTTCTGAAAATTAAATAAGAAGAAACTCATCCAAATGAGAAACCCTGAGAATCTGTCCACACACTATCATTTCAATAGATTTTAGTGCTTCACCACGTGGAAGTTTAGTGTACAAGCTGGTGGCATCAATCTTACCAGGCACCACACTCCATCCACATCCTCAGAATCTTATGTGGACAGCCCTGACTGCAGTGGTGACACAGAGAAAGCCACCTTCCTTGTCTGGGGTACCAGAATTGTCCCCCTGGTGACTGTGCTCCCTCTCCACACCCTCTCCTACAGTCGTCACATGCACTGTAACAGGACTGGCATAGCATTACTACACACTGGCTATTTGGAAGTATCTGTTGCCCTACACACTTGCTAAGGTACTGACATAACAACTTGCAATTTAATAATTATTCCAGTATTTATATAGCACTTTTCTCCTGTCGGACTCAGAGCACTTCCGAGGCAGCCACTAGGGTGCGCTCAGCAGGCAGCAGCAGTGTTAGGATCTCTCACCCAAGAACTCCTTACTCCTTACTGTATAGGTGCTGGCTTATTGAACTAGGAAGAGCTGAGATTTGAACCCAGGTCTCCTGTGTCAGAGGCAGAGCCCTTAACTAGTATACTGTCCAGCCACCAATTTAATGACATTTCATAATCTCTGTACAGAAGCCCCCCCAACAGCATGCATGGTGCGGCAATCTTTGTATATTCAGAACCTAATCTCCCTCCCATTCATTCTTATGAGAAAGAAAACTCTAAGAGATTAAAGTTCTCACAAGACTTGTTTTTCTCACATGAGTGGGGTGTGATTTTTTTTCAGCAAATTTTCAAAAAAAATGCAGCGTCAAGGCAGCAAGGGACCACTACTGCCCCATACAGGCTGCGGGAGGAGTGTCTCTGCTCAGAATACAAAACAACAATGAACTGTAATATCCAACCTCGACAAGTATTTACCTAACCTAGGCTGCTATCTTTGCAAATGCTTTAAATAAAACAAATCTTATGGACACATTATAGCTGGTCTGGAAACCGTTTTGAAAAGAGGAAACTAGAGTGCACCTGCTGCCTGACCTGCATTAATGTGTGATAGGTAATGTGTGTATAACATCATTGTTAGTGCCAAGACTCTGCTTCCATTGTGTACTTATAATGCCCAGTTCCCTGGCCACAGCTGGGACAATAGTCTGGGTGTTTACTGTACACATTCCACTAGAAGGTGACTTGTTTGGTTAATGAAAAGGAATGTGAGGATTGGTAACATGAAAAAAACACCAGTGCAGTAAGGCAACCCTCAATAACATGACCCATAGACAGGGACGGATCAAGACCAGGTTGTGCCTGGGGCAAGGTCAGGATTTGGCGCCTAAAGGTCAGGTTTTGGCGCCTAAACTGCCATTCATTTTGCCGCCTTTTTAAGAATTCAACAAACTGCGCCTGGGGCAAGATACCCGCTTGCCCCCCCTAGATACGTCACTGCCCATAGATAACGGAGGGGAAAATCTGTTCCAGCAAGGTAACCCACAATACCATGACACACAGACAACAGAGAGGAAAACATTGGTCCAGGCAGCAAGGCCACCCACAATAACACAACCCACAGACAACAGAGGAAAACACTGGTCCAGCAAGGCAATCCACAATAACAGGACCTACAGACAACAGAGAGGAAAACACTGGTGCAGCAAGGCCACCCACAATAACACAACCCACAGACAACAGAGGAGAACACTGGTCCAGCAAGGCAACACACAGTAACATGGACCACAGAGAGGAAAACACTGGTCCAGCAAGGCAACACACAGAAACATGGCCCACAGACAACAGAAAGGAAAACACTGGTCCAGCAAGGCAACACACAATAACATGACCCACAGACAACAGATAGGAAAACATTGGTCCAGGCAGCAAGGCCACCCACAATAACATAACCCACAGACAACAGAGGTAAACACTGGTCCAGCAAGGCCACCCACAATAACATGACCCACAGACAACAGAGAGGAAACACTGGTCCAGCATGGCAACCCACAATAACATGGCCCACAGACAACAGAGGAAGACACTGGTCCAGCAAGGCATTCCACAATAACATGGCCCACAGACAACAGAAAGGCAAACACTGGTCCAGCAAGGCCACTCACAATAACAGGACCCACAGACAACAGAGAGGAAAACACTGGTCCAGCAAGGCACCCCACAGTAACATGGCCCACAGACAACAGAGGAAAACACTGGTCCAGCAAGGCATTCCACAATAACATGGCCCACAGACAACAGAGAGGCAAACACTGGTCCAGCAAGGCCACTCGCAGGGCCAGATACTCTTTACTGCCCAAGGCCACTGTCAGCAGCCACCCTTCAGTATAGGTAGCAAGATGACCCCCCCCCCCCTTCCAGTATGTATGGGTAGCCGGTTGACCCATCCCTCTAGTATAGGGGTAGCCAGATAACCCTTCCCCCTCCTTCCCTCCAGTGAAGGTAGCCTGATGCCCCCCCCTTCCCTCCAGTATAGGTAGCCTGCTAACCCCCCCCCCTCTTCCCCTCTAGTATAAGAAGCCAGATGACCCTCCCCCCTTCAATATAGATAGCCTGATGATCCTGCTCCCACCAGTATAGGTAGCCAGATGACCCTCCTCCACCCAGTATAGCCTATTGCCCACCTGTTGTTGATCCTGTGATGCCCTAGGCAATGGCCTATGTGGCATTGGCTTAAATCTGGCTCTGGCTGTGTGACCTTCAGATACCAGAATTAGGAAAGTACCTCAAGATACTAGAATAAGGAAGATATTTGCCCACAGATACAAGAATTAGCTAGGCATGTGCTTTCATATACAAAAAATAGAAAGTCACGTGCCCCCCAAACATACTATAAGTAGCCATGTTCTCACTAGCCATGTTCTCACTAGATACAAAAAGTAAGTATCCAGATGCCCCCAGGTACAAAAATGAAGTACTTACCACAAGAAAATGTACCGTATGTGTGCATCAAACACCAAGTTTAACACTAACAAATCAGATTTGTTAGGGTTAAACTTGGTGTTTGATGCACGCATACATTTTCTTGTGGTAAGTATTTTCATAGTTGTATCCTTTGGAGGCAGGTGGTGGATGGCTTGTTCTAGGTGGTGTGAGCCCTGGAGTGAGCTGTGTGCGCCTGTCCTTCTCCCCCCCCTGGAGTGTTGCGTGTAAGCCAGTCCTGAGCTCCAAAGCTTGGGGTGGCCCATGCTTCACTCCTTTCCCATGTGGTGCTCCCAAGTTATGCTCATGTAGCAGAACGCAATGGACGTTAAGGTAGGTGCCTGTTTTTAATATTGGAAGGTGGGTGCCGACGGCCCTCCCCGGCGCTGGCCACGCGTGGGGGGGGGGGGGGGGGTCTCCTGCGGGGCGCAGGCGCCCCCCAAGCGTGGCCAGCCTCCCCCTCCGGGGTGCCGCTTTGGTTCCCAAACAGTGAGGGGGCTTGTATGGGGGCATTGGCGTGGCGCTCCTGGATAGTGTTGATGTTGCATGAACTAATTCCCGCAGGGCAACCGCTTTGCGGTATTGGTTTTTAACCCTGCATAATTTGGCATGTGAAAGCAAATGCATATTTGCATGAGCAATGCCTCATGACAAGCCAATTAGGCCAAATTTGCAAAGCCAGATTTGTTAGGGTTAAACTTGGTGGTTGATGCACGCATAAATGTTCTTGTGACAAAAATTAAGTAGCCATGTGCTTTTCAGATACACATGGCAATATGCCTAACAAATGTCAGTTTTAGGCAGTCAGGTGCCTCACCATATACTAGAATTAGAAATCTATCAGCTCCTAGATAGCAGGCATGTGCCAAATAACAGAATTAAGTAGACATGCCTTGTAAGGGTTTTTTCGCCTTCCTCTGGATCAACAGGGATATGTGAGGGAGCAGGCTGGAGTTGTACTTTGTACTGGTTGAACTCGATGGACGTATGTCTTTTTTCAACCATAATAACTATGTAACTATGTTTCCCTGTTCTATACAGTCATGTGCCCACTAGATCTCAACATTAGGTAGCAATGTGTACCCCACTGATATTAGTATCCGTTGGTTATGTGTCCACCACAGAACAGTATTAGATAGCAATGTTTGCATCTCACATATTAGTATTTGATAGTTATGTGCCCCATAGATACCATCTGCCCCCACATATTATTAATAGGTAGTCATCTGTGCCTCCCAGATATTATTATTACCCATGTGTGTCCCCATATATCAGCATAAGTCATGTGTGCCCCCAGATATCAGTAGTAGGTGGCATTTCGGCCAAGGCCATTTTAAAGTGTGTATGTAGCTTAGCTATTAAAAAAATGTGCAGGCAGGAATTGGCTCACACCATAGTTCCTGAGCTGCAACTATAATATTCAGAGTTGTCACTCTAGCAGTTAAAGCAAATCAACAACAACTCATCAGACACTCCCACAAGCCACATTGTATTTATTCAACCTATTTAGCATTCATTATCATATCAGATGCTTTTGCTAATGCTGGGTACGCACCATGCGTTTTTCCGCTCGATTCTCTTATCTTTTCTTATCAATTTCCATTCACTTCTATGAGAAATCGAAGGGTAAAACGATAAAAAAAATATTGGATATGACGGAAATTATCAATCGAACGCATCTATCGACCGCAAAAACACAACGTGTGTACCTAGCATTACCTAGCATCACTCCCCAATAAACCTCATTAATAGCGTCTTCATATCCCTGATTCTTTTGTGCACAATCCACATACAAAGTTTCCAAAGTTTTTGTGTATAGATAGGGGGTGGGGTTTCTTCCATGTTTTAATGTTCCCTTATCATCATCATACATTCTAACATTTAACAAGCCAATCATACAGCCTGGTGCACACAACAGAGAAACGCTATATAAAATGGTCATTCGAGATTTCAGACAACAGTTTAGAAACCACTGTTGTACAGACAAGGGGCTTGATTCACAAAGCGGTGCTAACTGTTAGCACGGCCGTTTTCGCGTGAATTTTCGCATTGCGCGCGATCACGAATTTTCGCGCGAAACGATAACGTTTTCGCGCGCAAACACGAATTTTACCGTGAAATCGATATCGTTTTCGCGCGCAAATTCGCGTTTGCACGCGAAACCGTTAACGTTTCGCACGAAAATTCGCGATCGCGCGCAATGCGAAAATTCACGCGAAAACGGCCGTGCTAACAGTTAGCACCGCTTTGTGAATCAAGCCCATGGTCTCTGCTACTGCCAAGCAGCCAGTTCTGTTCTATAGGGGAGGACAGAAGATTAGCAGCTGTAGGAAGTATAATATCAGTTGGCTGAGAATTAATCAGCCCAGCAGAAAACCTGACATTGAGGGACAACTTGTACTCGCATCAGATTTTCATTTGAGATGATTACAAATGGTATTCCAGTGTATGTATGAGCAACTAATCTGATGGCCTAGAGAACATACTGTATCTGCAGCTGCTAAGGTATAAAAAAAAGGATAAATGTACAATCATTTCCGAGCCGTCCGCTGTATATAGGTGTGTCCGATTTAATCGGACACACCTCCTTCTGCCCTCCTGTGATTGGCCGCAGCTCTGATTGGGTGGCACGCATGTAGCAGGATGGAAAGTCCAGAGAGATGACTCGCGCACTCCTGCTTTGCACAGTGTAGAGTGCGCCACCAGCGAGTATTTAATAAATGCCCATTAAAATAAAGTATCAGAGAGATCTTCTCTGTGCCACGCTGGAGTCTCTATCCCAAGCTCTACAATAATTACATGAGCTGTTAAAGTTTTTCAATCTTTTAATCCTGTATAATAATCTTACCTAAAACATAGGCAGCCACTAATTTCTGATTCACACTTAAATGGAGGTAGAGAGGCACCACAGATTCCATTTCACCCATAGTGGGCATCATCAGTGCAGCGATGCAAACCATGCCAAGGAAGACCATCAGCAGACTGGGCCCTGAGGAGGTGTTTCTAGGATCTGCAACAATAAAAAAATATGTCTTATTTTAAGGATATAATATGTATTATATATTACACTTATATCAGTCCCTGAAGAAAACCTAAAGCAAAGCTCTCATGACATAAATATGGAGGCTGCTACTATTAAATTCTTTGAAAAAAAAAGATTCACTCTTTGAGTGGGACTTAAAGGACACCCGAAGCGAAAATAAACTAATGAAATAAACAATTGAATCTATCTTCCTTCTCCTAAAAATGACTTTTTAAGATATTCCAGTTTTATTTTATGTTTAAATCTACTGTTTAAGTTTTAACTGTTTTATTGTTTTTGCTCAATGACACATTTATTGAAGTATGCCAGAGCTAAAATCTATGAACTATTGACCCTTTTTATCTGTTTCCTGCTCTCAGAAGTCATTTTCTGCTAGGAAAGTGTTTTATAGTTGGAATTTCTTATCCGTGAGGGTCACACTGTACTCACTCAGGACTGAGTCAGCCACTTACATACCTGATATTTAACTCTTTCAGACAGAGAAAGAAAAAAAAAGAACACAGCATAGTTATTAGTGTGCTTGGCACTGTACATACCCATGTCTATCTCATCACGTCACACGTCACTTCGGGTATCCTTTAAGCCTGGTATGTGTGTACCAGGCTTAGCGCGGCCGTGATATGAGTTATCACAGTTTAGTGAATCAAGCCCAATGAGAGTCTCATGAGGGTTTACCTGCACAATCTGCTTGTGGTATTCAACATCTGTTTACCCTCATACTATATGGAGGTGGTAAAATTGGTCCGTGATTGGCCAATCATAATTTAAAGTGTGTTACAGGTTTTTGGCCTTCTGGCTATAAACCTTTCTACATCTTCTGTCTACTCTAGAACTAGTAAGCACCAGGGCCAAATCAAAAACTTATGCCATATACTTCGTAGCCCAAAGATTTCGTAATAATGTGTGATGGCGCTGGCCTTAGATCATGATGTTGTGACCAGCTAAAACATCCTTCCTAGCCTCTTCCTCCTCTGCAATAATAATCGTATTTCCAAAAACATGAAGATGCTACTATATTGGCATGATACATTATTGCTGCCTGCCTGCCTCTTATCTCTCTGATATCTTTCCACTCCATCTCTTCTCCTCCACTGCAGGCCAGACCATCCTCCTTCTGCCATCTTAGGACGCCATCCACTATACTGTATACATTTCAAACACTGCCATTTTTGCATCACATGGACCTCTGGTGCATCCCCCTGCACACCTCCAACAAGGCATGCACTCTGCAGGCTATAAGGAAGAGTTATTTTCTGCACAGTGCGTATCCCATAGAAGTAATGCTGGGAGTACACTAGAGAGTTTTAATGGCAGCTTGCCAAGCCTTCTAAAATGAGGGAAGTGTGATGGTGGCAAACAAACATGGCTAAGGCACCAACATATGGCGACAACCTCAGTACTGAGGCTACGTTTACCGCAGCTCTGGTCACCTTCATAACTTATCGCCATCACAGTTCAGCTGTTTTGAAACATGTAGCAAACCAACAGATCACCAACATATGGTGAATCCCCGGTTTACCTCTGATATCCCATACAATGTGTCGGAAACATGTGTTCCTTCTTTCTAAAACTTTGACACCTTCAAACTACAACCTGGAAGGGAATAGTGAGGCATTGGTCACCAGATTTCTTAAAAAGCAAATATTTTGTGCACAAAATAACTATTTATATGACCTACAGAATGTTCACCCTCACCAACTTGTCTCTCATCTATCCTCCTATACCATGTCACTTTTTCTAACCCTCCCCTACCCCCAAGCTCATCTGTTCCTCCACCTCTTAAGTCACATCATCTCTCCATCCATATCCCTATGTTTTCTGTCCTGACCATATATTGTTCTTCAATCATAACTCACAATTGTTGCCAACACACCTATCTTCCAATCCACAATGCCTGCTTACCCTGCACTTCCACACTGTCTGACCTCTGGTGTACTCAGTGGATATATATTTGCTTCTAACCATAAAAGTATGGTAGGTCAAATATTAATGTTTATTCTAAGATGCAGTGATGTGACATGTTGTCATGGATGCTAGGGTAATCAATCATTGCAACTTTATATCTATGGAGGAGAAAAGACATTCCTAGCTCCTGCATATATCGGAGTAAACCACAGAAACTGGATAAAGTTTTCAAACTTATTCAATGCATGATTTCTGGACATCTGGGAATAATGCCATGAAAGATCAACAGTATTAGCCTGTTATAAATATTTCCCAGCAATGCACCCATGCAGTTACATGTACTGCATGAAGAGCTAAGACTTAAGACGTGATTTTGTAGTGTATGCACTGACCTGGCTGGCATGGCATCTGCTCATAGAAGACACTTTCTGCTAGATGCTCCTTAATCCGTTTCTCCTCCTCTTCCTTGTGCTGTTGCTCCTTAGCGGACGGAAGCAGCATTGCTATTACCTCTTTACGTCCCAGTGCTTTTCTCTGGCTTTGTTCGGACACTTGAAGGCGGAATTTATCAATAACACCAAAGTGACTGGCTCGGACATCTTTATGCCGGATAACACTATATCGCAGGAAAAAAATTGCAAATAATTGAGATGAAAACAGATGCTCTGTATAATCCGCAGCTGAAATTGTGCTAAGCAAAGAATTCCTGGTGACAGACATAATGCTGGTGTGATATGAGGTTTTGTATTGTTAACATTTCTATGCAGTACAGATACCGTATACAATTTCAATAAGCAAGACAAAGAGTGTAAGAGTGAGTAATCCAGTTGAGACAAATCAACTTTCAGTTAGCTTTTCAGGAAAGTGTGTGGAATATGGTGGCTGCCATGTTTATTTCCAGGTACGTCTGGTCATGGACATCTAATGACATCAGCAAACTGAGTCATATACCTGGAACAAGCAGTGGAGTCAGAATACCTGATCTGCATGTACATTTTATGTAAAAAACTAAAAGTATTACCATATTTTGAGGCATATACACTCTGGATGACACTGGCATGACATTTCAGACTATAAGACACACCTAGATTTAGAGGGCAGAAACCAGGGGAAAATAAATATATTAAACAGGGTGCTTCCATGGTCCAGGAGCATCTTGTAGATGTTTCCCTCTATTATTGTGTCCCCTTTGTAACTCGTGTCCCCCATGTGTCCCCTTCTCTTCATGTGTCCCCTTCTCTTCATGTGTCCCCTTCTCTCCCCATGTGTGTCCTTTTGTCCCCATGTGTGTCCATGTGTGTCCTTTTCTGTCTCCCATATGTGTTTTTCTGTCTCCCACGTGTATCCTTCTGTCTCCCACGTGTGTTCCTCTGTCCCCCACATTTGTCCTTCTGTCCCCCACATGTCCTTCCATCCCCCACATGTGTCCTTCTGTCCGTGTACGTATATGTACACTGCTGCTATGGCTGGAGATGATGGATGAGGTGAGCCGTGCTGCCGCTGCTTATAAGCAAAAGAGCACACAAGGGGAGCGGGGGACAGAAGGACATACATGGAGAACAATACATGGAATCCCCAACATCGTAGCGGGTCATGGCGGGTCGATGGTTCATATCGGCAGGCAATTGTAAGGTAGGAACTCCTTGTATTTGGCATATAGATGCAGTGACTTTTTCTTCCCACTTGGGGGGGGGGGGGGGGGGGATTGCGCCTTATATAATGAAAAATAAGGTAAGCTACAAGCACACTTCAGATTTCTGGCCAAAACAATCAAGAACGGTCATCTTGATCAACGAAAGGCTGGTTTCACACTATAAATTGGCGTTAGCGATGCGGTGCCTCGCGCCTGTCACACCACCAAAAACAGGCCTTCAGGTAACACAGCGTTAGTACACGATGTTCCCTGTTTGGCATTCGCCAAACAGGAAGTGAGGCATGCGAAAGTGTGAAAAGTGCGAAAGTGCACGGAAGCGTATTGTAAAAATACGCTTTCGCGTATGCGCGATGTGACGTCAACTAAAGAAGCCTGCATCACCATAGACTAACATGAAATCTGGGCTGACACAGATCGCCTCAGGAGCGCCGTGGTAACGTAGGTATGCGCTAGCGTTAAATTGGGGATTTCTGACACAGCGTACCGCAACATGGGAGGTATGAACTTCCCCATAGGGTATCATTAGGCTGCGGTTACAGTGCGGCAATTTGCTGCAACACACCGTGCCAGTGTGAAAGGGCCCTAAAGTGTTTATGAGCAGTTCTTGATATTGCTGCCTTCTCCTTCAAGCACACCTGAACTGTGGTGAGCATTGTAAACTTTTACTTACCTGGGGCTTCTTCCAGTCCCCTATAGTCAGTGAGGTCCCATGGAGTCCTCAGGGTCCCCTCTATTCTCCCGCTGGTGGCTCTGTAAGATGTGCCACCAAGACACTGATCGCACCATTGATGATCTCGCTGTTATTTCACGGAGCAACTTGCGCATGCCTGGTTCATTCTTTTGACACTAGTGCATGTGCAGAGTGCTCCTGGTGAAGTGCGCATGATAGAGAAGGGTGCGCGAACTGGCCTGCGCATAAGCAGTCGAGTTTGCTGTGCATATCTTAAAATATAGGAGACCTATAATTTTAATCACAGTTCAGGTGTGTTTTCAAATATTCACAGTATGTCTCGCCCTGGCCCAAAGTCATTTTGTCCCCGTATTCTGGTGCCACTCTTTCCACTCTCCAGAAAGCTGTTCAGTCAGGAATTGCTACAGCACTTGTCACTAAACTCTACCCAGCACCAAACAATGGTGTGCATGGGAGTGAGTATGGGTATAATAGTCATCCCCATAGCTACCCTTTGTTCCACAATGTAGTAAGCCACTTCCTTCTAGTCTGTACAGGCTGATAGGCATGTTCCTGCATCACTTCCTGCTGGTACATCTAGTCCAGACTTATTCAAATTAGAGCTTTTTTTTCAAATTATGGGGAACTCACATAGCAACAGTATATCTACAGCTTATGGTACTTTGGTTCTGGAGAAGGTAAGCAAAGAGAGGTGGAATCTGCAGGAAAAACAAGCAGTATGTCCTCACCGATTGGGCATAGGATGTGGGAAAGAGAACTTGGGAAACCACATATGGATCTTGTGATAGCCACAAAAGGCTTCCATCCCTCTGGTATTCACAGCAGCTCCAGCATTGTGGCATGTACTATCAGAATGGTCCCACACAGCACCAGTAAAGCAAAGATAATACTCTCCAACTTTACTGCAACCAAAACTGATATGGAGTTCATGGAGGCTCTCTTTTGAAACCCTTTGAATTCTTGTAGCACAAGTTTAAAAACCCTGTTCTATGACTGCAGGATATTGCAAAGTGAAGGCAAGCCCAAGGATCAGGAAACTAATATAGTCTATTTCACTATTTCAGTATGATTATCATAGCTACACCAACCAAACTATCGTATGACCTGGTGGAGACCTCATTTAACTCCTTGGGGATTGCATGGCTCTGTCCCCTTAAAGTGTAACTGTCGGGCATAAAATAAAAAATCAATTCTTTATTTTTATCTAGAACAAGTAATAAGGTTAAAAATCACTCTTAGTTTTCTTATCCATAAAACAACATTCCCCAGTTTATGTGGCTCTTATTTAGTACATCTGCCACACAAAGGAAGTTGCAGGGCATGCTGGGTTGTCCTTTTTTGCTTCTCTTCTTTCTCTTCAGACTTAACTAATGCAGCCTGATGGACTGAAGCCTCTTTCCCTCCTGTTTTCCCCTCCCACACCTCTGTTCCTGATTGGCCAATATTTCTCATGCTGAGACAATGCACTTTCTATTGCAGAGCTGGGTGGGAGTGCTTGAAGACTGGGACGTAGGGCGGGCATTGCATATACAATCAGGCAGAGGAGAGTAAGGGAGGAAATGACATCGGGATTGGCTTCAAAACAGACACAGTTAAGATGGATCCTAAATCCTATGAAGGATTTTTTTTCTTTTTTTACTATACAAAAATCAGTAAAATCAAAATGTGGACAGTGAAATACATATGTTATGTAACTAGAGTAAGTATTTGTCTACATATATATATATATATATATATATATATATATATTTTTTTTTTTCCTTTAAAGTGAGCCTGAGGTGAAAATAAACTGATGAGATAAACAACTGGAAAAAAAAATACAGCCTAGCTATTTGTGTGCTTGGCACTGTACATACATATGTTTACCTCATCATGTCACATGTCACCTCGGGTACACTAAGCAGCCACAGGCACAGTGTAGATTTTACTATGCAAGGCCCCCCAAGGAGCTGAGTTCTGTTTCTCCAGCCTTGGAAACCATTTATAAACCAGTCTCATTTGTACAACACAGCGTGACACATTTATTTAGGAAAAGGATTGTGATTATTTTAGGTCAAGATATTAATTCATGAAATAAAGTATTTTTAAATGCATGTTTTCCTTTTGTAATACTTACATATCAACACAGCACTGGGGTTTCACTGCACCTGCAGCATCAACAACAGCATACTTGTTGGGGGAGGTGCAGAGAACTAAAGGAAAAATAAGCAGTAGCAATTAGTGGATGATTTGTTGAGTTATTCATAATCACAGTGTTATCTATCAATGCAAGTGCATTGTACGCATGTTGTGTGCAGACATCTCTGTGGACACAATGCAAAGCTATACTGATGGCCATTATTTACAGTCATATCTTTGTGGCTAGCATAGCACTGAATAGGTGCCATGCACCTTAAGATTATGGGCAGATTCGACAAAGAGACAAATTTATCTCTAATCGAATCTGATTAGAGATACATTTGTCTCTTCGTCAAAACTGCCCATATACTGCAGGTCCATTCCTGTCCGATTTCAGCATGAAATCTTCAGGGAATCGGCTGAGCCTGCAGTGTCCACCCCGCCACTGCCCCCCTAATGTATAAATGTGTAAATGTGCCCCTCCAGCGTTTATATATCACCTGTCCTGTGGCAGCCTTCAATGGTGTCTGTCCATCCCTCCGGGTTCTAACAGCTGCATACACGCTGGTGGCGCATAGCATCGGACATCAGACGCTATGCGCCGCCAGTGTGTATGCGGCTGTTAGAACCCGGAGAGATGGATGGACACCGCGCGGAGGCTGCTACAGGACAGGTAATGTGTAGATGCACACATTACATCAGCAGCAGGGGTTTCGTCGTTTCGTCACTCGTTCCGAAATTGGCCGCTGTACCACTGCACACCCAACCAACCAACTTCGGTCAGACATCTTGCAGCATGCACGATTGACAATGCGACCAATTTCCATCCTAAAATCGGTCTCTTTGTCAGTCAGGCATGCGCTTGGCGGCACTGATTTTCATCCAATTAGATTAAAATAATTTAATCAGATGGTCGATCGGTCGCCAAGTCACCTGATGTATGCCCACCTTAAATGACATAGCTGCCGGATAAATCAATCAGCTGCAATAAACTTTCATCTGGTAATTCCTGATTGTGTGTCCAAATTTTACACCCTTGCCTTGGGAGATACGTAGCCTAGGAACTGCCCTGGGTGTCACTAAGCTGCAGTGGATAGATTTTTGAGGTCTCAATTCCTTTCTGGATACACTCCGTGGAACATACAGATAATTTAAATTATTTGTGTAAAGGTACGTACACACGTCGCCCGTCGTGATTCTGGATCTAATCTCCTAGGGTGATATCGCTGGTTGGCCCGTCCGCTATGTAGCTGATGACGCGTTCTGTTGCTATGCGGTGGCAGAGGGACGACGGAGGGGCACGCGTGATGTCACTCGGAGGGCGGGGGAAGCGGCGCTGTACACATGCCTGACGATGGGCTAAGATGGCCGTCATTGGCCGCCTTTGTAAGCCATGTGTACAAGCCTTAACTGAACCTATGTGTGTAAGTATTGTTATTGTTCAAGTCACAAGCTTAACCGTCATACGCAATTAACTTTCCACGTGGCATGTGTGCCTCTTGTTTTGTCTTAGATTCAGAAGCAGAACCAGACACATGTAAACACAATTTCCTTGTGTGATCCAATCCAAAGTCTTCTCCTTGCACAGCGAGTTCTGCATTCCACTAGGAGCTGAGTCATGTGACACTCTTACACGTGAGCAAAGCTGGAACATTACAAAACAAGTGCAGAATTACTGACTGACTGACTAGTAAACAAAGTTTTCATGCCAGCTAAAGGCACGTCAGCCAGTGTAAAGATGGTCACACGTTATAAACTTATTGTTTGGTAATCTGATTGGGTCTCTGAAAAACTCAATTCATGTCTCAGTGCAGAAACATGTTTTCAGCTGTTTTCATTTTTTTTACTTCAGCCAGACTCAGAAACAAGACTAAATGGCAAAATGTCTGGTGACGCTGTGGATCTGTGATTAGACTTCTCACTTTGCGGCACTAAAATCCCAGGATTGTACTGTGGCCTGAGCACTAGCGGGGTCCTTACATCTCCCCTAGAGCTATGTTTTAAGAAGGGCTTGTGTTAATCTTAAACTGGCCATTACACTGTACTGTACATACAAAACGTCTAATCGATTGTAAATTGAAATGGATGTCAACATTTCTAATCCATATTAAGGGCTAAAATCGCTCTATTACTGATCCGCAATGTTGGTTCCTGATAATGATCAGCAGGTAAGTCTGCTTTTATTGAAGCAATATGTTTCTACTGTTTTCATTAAAATAGACAGACACAGAACATTTATATTGCGCTTTTCTCCTGGCGGACTCAAAGCGCCAGAGCTGCAGCCACTAGGACGCGCTCTATAGTTGACGTCAGCTGGCTTAAATGCTTTTGGTTTGCAGTGATTTAAATTTACGCCCTGTTTGGAAGCTGTTATTCCTGCCAGGGCATAGATTTTACTCACCACCGCTGCGCACTCTTGCAAATCATGTCGATCTCTCCCCGCCGCAGCTCAATTGCCCTGCTGTCGGTAGGACAGCAGAGCTCCTTGAGCTGGTCAGGAGAAAGATTTCATTGGCTCTTGATCCAGTCATAAATGTGAGCCAATCTCATTGGCTTACATTGCTCACAGAGTCAGAAGCCAACGAAATCAGCTCCTGACCGGCTCACAGAACTCTGCCATCATAGAGTGGGTGGCCTGAGGTGATGGGTGTACGCTGTGAACAGCGGTTGTGGTGTGTCATCTATATGCACTGGTTTCTGGTACCAGCGACTGCTGATACTGAAGGGGTTAAAGAACAACTGAAGGGAGAATAATATGGAGGCTGTCATATTTATTTCCTTTAAAGCAATACCAGTTGCGTGGCAGCCCTGCTGATCTATTTGCCTGCAGTAATGTCTGAACAGCACTAGAAATAAGCATGCAGCTAATTATTATTATTATTATTATTGATGTATATAGCGCCAACATAGTCCATGGCATTGTACAAAGTAAGAAACAAACATGGGGTGCAAAATAATACAGACAATGGTATACACCACACCAATATACAAAATACAGAGTTGGTACAAAATGCAAAATTGGTACAAAATACAGAATTGATTATTACAGTGACAAAATTAATATTCATTATTTATTGTATTTATAAAGCACCGACATATTACGCAGCGCTGTACATTAAGGCTACAGACAATATTTAGGGGTGACGTACACCAATAAGACAAAGGGGAAGGGGGGGGGGGGGGTTGGCCAGAGTAAAAAAAATGAGTTTTGAAGGCCTTCTTGAAGATATTGAAGGAGGGGGAAACACTAATGGAGAGAGGTAGAGAGTTCCATAGTGTAATATGAATAAATGTGTAACAAATTCCAAAACACAAAAGGGTGAGAGAGCCCTGCACTTGCGAGCATACAGACTGACAATGTCAAACACACCTGATCTACATATGCTTGTGCAGGGTCTATGGGTAAAATTATTAGAGACAACCGGTATTGCTTAAAAGAAAATAAATATGGCAGCCTCCATATCCCTCTCACTTCAGTTGTTCTTTAAAGGGACTCTAAGCACCTCTCATCGGCATGCCATTACCACTCAGATCAGTACGGCAAAGTACTTAAAGATGCATACCATGCTGTAGCTTGTGCGCTCCTCTTTCGTTTGATGCCTGATTCACCATTCTACACTAAATAGTTTTCGTTCGATTTCAATTTAAAAATCGTGGTTGCCATCTTGGCTCTGTTAGAACTTTCGGGTCACCCCTATATTCTCTGTTAGAGAAGTGCATCACTGAATGAAGCAGGAAGAGACACGCATGGCAATTGCAAGAGGCTCCTCCAGAGGGGTCATAGCACAACTTTGTTGGAAGTCGTTTGTCTTAAAGGCATACCCATAAGAGGTGCTCAGAGTCCCGGAAGTGACATTGCCTCCATCACTGAGACCCTCCAAAATAAATTATGTAAAGCAGTGGGCCACAGAAATTGACTGATGATGTTGCTCTGCACAAAACAAAGTCAATTAAATTACAGCTATTTTCCCACCATAGATTTCAGGTAATCATAGTAGAAGTCATTTAATTGTTTATTTCTGAAGTTAGAACATGAAAGAATAGAAAGGTTTTTGAAATCATTTCTCTGTAGGTGTATGCCTACTACAACTGCCTTCAGAAAAAAGATACAGAAAAAAACACCATATTTTAGTGGGCAGTATTTTGTTTCTATTGGCCAGAAAGTATCACTTTGTTGTAGGTGTCAGCCCCATTAAAGGACAACTGAAGTGAGAGGGATATGGAGGCTGCAATATGTATTTTCTTTTAAGCAATACCAGTTGCCTGGCTAGCCCACTGATCCTCTGCCTCTAATACTTGTAGCCATAGACCCTGAACAAGCATGCAGCACATCAGGTGTTTCTGACATTATTGTCAGATCTGACAAGATTAGGTGCATGCTTGTTTCTGGTGTTATTCAGACTCTACTGCAGCCAAATAGACCAGCAGGACTACAGGCAACTGGTATCGTTAAAAAGGAAATAAATACAGCAGCCTCCATATTCCTCTAACTCCAGTGGCCCTAACATACGGTTTAGTCTCTCATCCACAAAAACAGCCTTCCCCTTTAAGAAATGACTGTGTCCTCCTCTTGTTCAAACTGAACATATTAACATATTAAGTCAAGCTGTATAAACAAATCCCATCCAGTATAATAACACACCACTCCTTTAACTCTCTCCTGGCAGTGAAGCTGCAGCCCAGCAAAACAACCCACTGAAAACATCTGTGCTCATACAACACATCTGAGATAATATCCTCACAAAACATACCTTTAAACTTTAAGGCAAATTCATAAGGGTTGTACAGCGTTAACACCTGCTTGTGTGTTGTCTGATCATCGGCGTAAAATAGGAGTTCAGTAGGAAAGACAAACACAGGAAGGTTTCCTTCCACTAGCTCTGGCTGCCGTTTCTGTTGCTGCATTGGCACAGAATCCCCACTTCCTCCTCGGCTCCTTTTGTCTCCCAGACTTTCAGGTTTTGGTTTTCTGGTGCTGGGAAGACCTCTAGTGCATCCTGTCAGTTCTGCAGGAGGAAGAACAACATCAGAAATGCAGTCTGTATTATATCACACAGCTCTGCCAGAAAACAATGACAGGGCTAAAAGGTTTGTGACAGAAAACAGGCGGCCCCGTTTACACTTAGGGCCCTTTTACACTTAATCAGTTGCTCTCAGTTATAACTGAAAGAAAACTGATTTTCAAAGTAATGCCCATGTTTTCCTCTGGCCTCTTTTACACTTAGCGCGTTTTAACTGAAATCTTCTTCCCAATGCACTGCTATGGAAAAAACACATACCAACGCGCACTAACGCACACCAACTGATTAAGTGTAAAAGGGGCCTTAATCAGTTGGTACGCGTTTTTTTTTCTTCTCCATAGCAGTGCATTGTGAAAAAGATTTCAGTTAAAACGCGGTAAGTGTGAAAGGTGCCATAGGAAAACATGGGCATTACTTTGAAAATCAGTTGTCCTTTCAGTTATAACTGAGAGCAACTGATTAAGTGTAAACGGAGCCTTCGAACCAGGACTGCCACAGATAGACAGGTGAGCAGTTTATGCAGGTTAAAGCCTAATGCCAACGTTTTATTTATTTTATTTTTTTAATAGTGCAATATGGGAATACAACCAATCTCTTGGATTGTTATTGTTGTTCTATGCCCCCCCATCTGTGAGAATAAAACCAAATATATTTTTTGCCATATTTGTGTAGAATTAAACCCCCCAGCAAGTTTATATTGCTGTCTTTCATTTCCTTTGCCCCGGGACTACAAGTTTTAATATTAAGGTTACAGAGGTCAATGGAGCTCCTAGAGACAGGCAGTTTTGGGAATCTCTCAAAAGCTGAAATAAAGGCCTAAAAGAACAGAAATAAAGGCCTAAAAAACTCCCATCCAAAGTATGTACAGTAAAACAAAAATGTTGAATTGGACTTTACAACTAGACTCCAGACGCAATTATTATTTTACATTTCAAAATGAGCTAGCTATACCATAAGAGAAACAAGCATGTCCCCAGGATCACTCTAATGCTGCATAGCACTACAAAGTGTACAAACAGAACTGATATCCAGCAACAAGTCCATTTTTTTTTTAAATAAAGAAAAACTGCTTTGAAAATGGGCTTTATTTGATGCCATTATCCATATTGGAGAGATTTTCCTTCACCTCTTGTAATATCACCAGGAGAGGAAGTGACTGTTGCCATGGTAGTGATGCAAACATGGATATTACTTCTTTCCTACACTGTTTTAATTAATTCTATGTTGTTAGTACAATAATAAACGAATGATCATCAGGACTTGCTTGCTATTTTGATGTATTTTTGTGGACATTACATTTTTTAAAATTCATGTTTTAAAGCCTAAAAGGTGATATAATTTTTTATTGTTGTCTGTGTCTCCATTGGAGCCATTCCAATTCACCTTTTGTGCACAGGACCACTGTGGAACTTGGTGGTTTTAATATGTAAACTGGTAGTCCTGGGTATAATAAATGAGCTACAGCGACAAAAAAAAAACTATTTTGGGGATTCTATATTTCCCCAGCTCTATATAAAAGTTGAATTTGTTTGCTGTCTCCCTCACTATTGAAGAGATCTCCCCACTTCCTGCCTGGACAGGAAGTGATGAAAATTCTCAAAGATAGGAACAAAGGACAGCAATACAATTTTAAGGTGGTTCTAACCCACTTGGTACACCATCAAAAACCAAAGTATTTTTTCCTTGAGCTGCTGAGCTGCTCTTTAAAGGGAGCCTGAAGTGACACTTTATATGACTAAATAAACATATGTATGTTAAGCCACGTATATGTAAACACTGTCTTCCCTTTTTCTTACTCTAAAATAACTCATACTGTAGTAGAACTGTAGCATAACTCTTACTGATGATTATTAGACGAGATAAAACTCTGCATGGTTAAAGAAACACTATTCTTAACAAGTGTTTTTCAATTGACACAGGAATAGTTTGGGAAGTGATCTTAAGTATTGGTGTATACATTTCACTGCTTACCTGTAACGATCGGTGTCAGCACACAGAGAGAATCTGATTATTGGTGATCTGCAGTATCACCAAGAATACAGATATATACCTGATTATTGATGATCTGCAGAATCACCGATAATACAAGTATAACTAACCTCTGGCCACCTATATAATGTGAGTGTTTAGTGCAACAGTAATGACTTTGAGTTGGACCACCCGAGGAGCAGGTGGTCTTTGGCAGTATGATCAATACCGCCCTCTGGGAAGTGCAAAAACTTTCCAGCAGCCTGAGACCTCCAAAGGGGTGGAGCCCCAGGCTGAAAGTAGGAAGGACATGTGAGTGAGTGACACCTGAAAGGTGGAGGTCACTAGCAGGTCTGGAGACTATCTCTTAATGGAGAGAGATAGCTCTCAAGGTCGGGCAAGCCAGGTCGGCAACACACGGACAGACAAGGTACAGGCTGATTCGGTATCCAAAGGCAGGCAGGGTTGGCAACAGATAATCAGATATGCGTAGGTACCGAATCAGAAAGCAGAGGGATAGTCAGGAATGCAATAGGTCATAATAGATATCAAATCAATGTCTAGTCTTGGGTGTGAGGTCCGTGGTCTCAACACCCTGGAACTAGTCTGGAGTATAATATGATGGAACACAGTATCCCTAGTCTTGGGTGTGAGGTCCGTGGTCTCGACACCCTGGAACTAGTCTGAAGTATAACACAATGATAACACAGAGTCCCTAATCTTGGGTGTGAGGTCCGTGGTCTCAACACCCTGGAACAAGTCTGAAGTATAACAGAATGATAACACAGAGTCCCTAATCTTGGGTGTGAGGTCCGTGGTCTCGACACCCTGGAACTAGTCTGAAGTATAACACAATGATACACAGAAGTAATCTGGCTCAGTGTGAATTCCCAGGTCCTCCTTGTTCTAACACACTGTAGGATCTGACTAAGGTCTGAGTGCTTTCACATAAGTGTTCGCAACGGCAGACAACCTGAGACTGACCAGCAGTGACTATATATAGAGCGGCGCTCTCCGGCGCCACCCATCAATGATCAACCAATAGTCACTTGCTCTGAGGTCAGCTGCCCAACCTGGTCAGCTGATCCCTTCTTGGTTGTCATAAAGGTTCTGCCTCTCAGCGCGCGCGCGCGTATTCCTCAATCTGTGTGAACTAACAGACCCAGCCACACCAGACGCACGCTGCTGCGTGCAAACCGCCGCGCTGGACGCGGAATCAGCCGCCTTGCTGTCAGTACACGCGGCGGCTTTTCTGCGTTCTATTACAGTAACCCCCCCCGAGGAGTGGACTCCGGACACTTCCCACCAGGCTTTCTAGGGTGCAAGTCATGGAATTCTTTCTTCAATTCCTCTGCGTGCATACGACAGTCTGGCACCCAAGTTCTCTCCTCTATGCCATATCCCTTCCAGTGAACCAGATACTGCATGGAGTTCTGCACAAGCCGTGAGTCCAGAATCTTTTCAATCTCATACTCAGGTTGGTCATCAATCAACACAGGGGGGGGGGGCGGGGAGCAGAATCCACGTGCACTGCCGGCTTGAGCAAGGACACATGGAATGATCTCACACCTCGCATGCTGGTAGGGAGATCAATAGCATAAGTGACATTATTGATTTTTCTGGTCACTGGAAAATGACCCACAAATCTAGGGCCCAGTTTGGGTGACAGTTGCTTTAGAGCCAAATGTAGTGTGGACACCCAGACCAAATCCCCTGGAGAGAATTCCCATTCTATGGAACATCTCTTGTCAGCCTGTTTCTTCTGGTTCTGAAAAGCCCTCCCAAAATTTCTCTTAACCATTCCCCAAATTCGCTTTAAGGACCTCTGCCAATTTTCCAGGGCTGGAAACGGAGTAGAAGCCACTGGTAATGGGGCAAACTTAGGTGACCTTCCCGTCACCACCTGAAATGGGGAAAATCCTGAAGAGGAACTTTTCAGATTCTTGTGTGCAAATTCTGCAAACTGCAAAAATTTTACCCAGTCGGTTTGTGCATCTGCAACATAACATCTCAGAAACTGTTCCAGGGACTGGTTGACTCTTTCGGTCTGGCCATTGGTCTGTGGGTGGTAGCCTGATGAAAAAGAAAGATCCATGTCTAACTGATGGCAGAATGCCCTCCAAAACTTAGATACAAATTGGACTACCGATCTGACACTATATTTTCCGGAATGCCATGCAGCCGGAAAATGTGCTGGATGAAGAGATCAGCCAATTCCTGAGCCGAGGGGAGTCCTTTCAGGGGGACATAATGAGCCATCTTACTGAATCGATCGACTACCACCCAAATGACCGTCATACCCTCAGACCTGGGGAGTTCGCCCACAAAATCCATGAACAAATGGGTCCAATGTTCACTCGGAACTTGTAAAGGCTGCAATGTTCTAACAGGTGCCTGACGGGAGGGTTTGCTACTAGCACACACTGCACACTCTCTTACAAACTCCTTACAGTCTGTTGCCAATGACGGCCACCAAGCACATCTTGCAAGTAGATCCTGAGTTCTGGTGGCCCCAGGATGCCCAGCATTCTTGTGGGAATGAAACAGCTGCAACAGTTGTAGGCGAAAAGGCAATGGTACAAACAGGACCCCCTCAGGCTTCCCCTCTGGAACATCCTGTTGAAATGGACTCAGAGTGACAGTCCAGTCTTTTCAGGTCTCAGTGGCTGCCAGGACCACCTTCTGAGGTATAATGGTCTCAGGGGCTGAGGGCTGTGCTGTCTCGGGCTCAAAACACCTGGATAAGGCATCAGCCTTGATGTTCTTACTACCAGGGGTATACGTGATTACAAATCTGAATCTCGAAAAAAATAACGACCACCGGGCCTGTCGGGGGCTAAGTCTCTTAGCGCCCTCAATGTACTCTAAATTTTTGTGGTCAGTGTAAACTGTAATGGTGTGTTCTGCCCCTTCTAGCCAATGTCGCCATTCCTCAAAAGCCAACTTGATGGCTAGAAGTTCCCGGTTGCCTATATCGTAGTTTTTCTCTGCGGGTGAAAACCTACGGGAAAAATAGGCACAAGGGTGAAGTTTTCCCTGCAAACCAGAACGCTGAGAAAGCACAGCCCCTACCCCTACCTCTGAGGCATCGACCTTCATGATAAAGGGAAAGGTGACGTCTACATGTCTCAATATGGGTGCAGAACAGAACAATTTCTTCAGAGTGGAGAAAGCAGCATGGGCCTCTGGGGACCAGTGGTGAGTATCTGCCTCTTTCTTGGTGAGACTGGTGAGAGGCGAGATCACCGTAGAGTACCCCTTTATGAACCTCCTGTAGTAGTTGGCGAACCCCAGGAATCTCTGGAGTGCCTTCAGTCCTACAGGCTGAGGCCACTCCAAGACAGCAGAAACTTTTCCAGGGTCCATAGAGAGGCCAGAGGTCGAGATTATGTACCCCAGAAAGGCGGCAGAGGTCACTTCGAAAATGCATTTTTCCAATTTAGCATACAGCATGTTTTGTCTCAATTTCCGTAGCACAAACCCAACATGTTTCCTGTGTTCTGAGAGGTTGGATGAAAAAATCAGTATATCGTCTAAGTACACCAAGACGAATCTGCCCAACACCTCTCTGAACACCTCGTTAATCAGCTCTTGGAAGACGGCCGTGGCGTTACACAACCCGAAGGGCATCACCAGGTACTCGTAATGCCCGTCGGGTGTGTTAAAGGCCGTCTTCCATTCATCACCGTCCCAGATACGCACAAGGTTGTATGCACCCCTCAAATCCAGCTTCGAGAAAATCTTAGCATTGTTGACCTGGGTAAACAAATCGTCAATTAAAGGCAAAGGATAACGATTTTTTACTGTAATCTTATTTAAGCCCCGATAATCAATGCATGGACGGAGGCCTCCATCTTTCTTTCTCACAAAAAAGAATCCTGCCCCTGCTGGTGACCGAGAGGGACGAATAAAACCTTTAGCTAAATTTTCTCGGATGTATTCTTGCATGGCCAATTCCTCTGGCCCAGATAAATTATAGAGATGACCTCTAGGGGCATACAACCCGACCTGAGATCGATGGGACAATCAAAAGGACAGTGGGGAGGAAGTTTATCTGCTGATTTGAGACTAAACACGTCTGCCAATTTCCGAATACTGCCTTGGCAAACCTTCCACCTGAATCTTGGTGTTACCCAAGGTCACCTTCGCTAAACAATGATGACAATGGGTAGACCAGCTCGTTAGCTGACCTGAAGCCCAATTGATCTGAAGAGAGTGAAGTTGTAACCATGGAATGATCGTGGAAGTTGTCATCCTCAAAACCAGAAACTGTAGACTCTCTTTGTGTAACACCCCCACCGTAACCCTTAACTCTGGGGTCTGAGACAGAGGGTATTTACTCTGCAGAGGAGAATCGTCCACTGCAGTGACCAGAATCCGTTCATTCAAAGGGGAAATAGGAATCTCTAATTTCTTTGCAAATTCGTAATCCATAAAGTTGGCTGCTGAGCCAGAGTCTAGGAAGGCCCCAGTGGCCACTGTTTGATCTTCCCAAGATATAGCACAAGGGAGGAGCAAATGTTTATCGTGTAGAGGTAAAAACTGCGCGCCTAGGGTATTACCTCCGACTACACCTAGGCGGCAACATTTCCCGACTTTTTGGGACAATTCTGCACTCTGTGACCCTCCTCTGCACAGTATAGACAGAGCTGTTCTGTTTTTCTACGATTCTGCTCCACCCGGGACAATTTTGACCGACCAATCTGCATTGGTTCTGGTGGAGGTGAAACGGGTGGAGGAGAGGCGTAAAAAACATATCTCACATTGTTCCTACTACGAGTCTGTTTCTGGTAACGTAGACGACGATCAACCCTGACTGCCAACGAAATGGCCTCATCAATAGACTCTGGCTCAGGATGACCCAGCATTAGATCAGACAAAAAACAGTCCAGAAGTGCGAATGACCCCCATCTAGCTGAAACTGCCGATTTTCTGAACTCAGCTGCGTAAACTTCAACCGGATCCCTGCCCTGCCGCAAAGTCTTGAGCTTCCGCTCAGCGGTACAGGCAATGTCCGGATCATCATAAATTATAGCCATAGCTTTAAAGAAATTCCTCAACCGAGGCCAGGGCCTCATGCCCTGTCTGGAGACTATATGCCCAAGTCTGGGAATCCCCTGACAGCAGAGTCTTAATGAACGTAATTCTCTGTGCCACGGTTCCTGATAAATTAGGTCTCAACTCAAAGTACGATAACACTCGATTTCTAAAATTCTGAAAGTCAGATCTGTGACCAGAAAACTTTTCGGGCACAGGCATAGGTAAGTCTGTACCTGGAGGAGATCGCACTATATTCACAGCCGTCTGTAGGACTTGTGCAGACCCAGACAAAGCGTTGATCTGGGTCTGATGACTGTCCAGCACTTGAATGAAATTTTCCACCGAGGTGGTGAGTGCATCAAGACGGCTGTTAAGTGCGTCCATTTGGTTTTGGTCTGCCGTTCTGTAACGATCGGTGTCAGCACACAGAGAGAATCTGATTATTGGTGATCTGCAGTATCACCAAGAATGCAGATATATACCTGATTATTGATGATCTGCAGAATCACCGATAATCCAAGTATAACTAACCTCTGGACACCTATATAATGTGAGTGTTTAGTGCAACAGTAATGACTTTGAGTTGGACTACCCGAGGAGCAGGTGGTCTTTGGCAGTATGATCGATACCGCCCTCTGGGAAGTGCGAAAACTTTCCAGCAGCCTGAGACCTCCAAAGGGGTGGAGCCCCAGGCTGAAAGTAGGAAGGACCTGTGAGTGAGTGACACCTGAAAGGTGGAGGTCACTAGCAGGTCTGGAGACTATCTCTTAATGGAGAGAGATAGCTCTCAAAGTCGGGCAAGCCAGGTCGGCAAAACACGGACAGACAGGGTACAGAGACAAAAGGCTGATTCGGTATCCAAAGGCAGGCAGGGTTGGCAACAGATAATCAGATATGCGTAGGTACCGAATCAGAAAGCAGAGGGATAGTCAGGAATGCAATAGGTCATAACAGATATCAAAACAATGCCTAGTCTTGGGTGTGAGGTCCGTGGTCTCAACACCCTGGAACTAGTCTGGCGTATAATATGATGGAACACAGTATCCCTAGTCTTGGGTGTGAGGTCCATGGTCTCGACACCCTGGTACTAGTCTGGAGTATAACACAAAGATAATACAGAGTCCCTAATCTTGGGTGTGAGGTCCGTGGTCTCCACACCCTGGAACTAGTCTGAAGTATAACAGAATGATAACACAGAGTCCCTAATCTTGGGTGTGAGGTCCGTGGTCTCCACACCCTGGAACTAGTCTGAAGTATAACACAATGATACACAGAATAATCTGGCTCAGTGTGCATTCCCAGGTCCTCCTGGTTCTAACACACTGTAGGATCTGACTAAGGTCTGAGTGCTTTCACGTAAGTGTTCGCAACGGCAGACAACCTGAGACTGACCAGCAGTGACTATATATAGAGCGGCGCTCTGCAGCGCCACCCATCAATGATCAACCAATAGTCACTTGCTCTGAGGTCAGCTGACCAACCTGGTCAGCTGATCCCTCCTTGGTTGTCATAAAGGTTCTGCCTCTCAGCGCAAGCGCACGTATTCCTCAATCTGTGTGAACTAACAGACCCAGCCACACCAGACGCACGCTGCTGCGTGCAAACCGCCGCGCTGGACGTGGAATCAGCCGCCTTGCTGTCAGTAGACGCGGCGGCTTTTCCGCGTTCTATTACACTACCTCTTTGTTTAGGGTTATCAAAATACTTTCACACTTCATTGATGGCCAAGCTGAGCAAGGTAACTGACCAGTAAATAATGAGGGGAGGGGGAATCCCTCTCCTTACCTGAGTTAACCCTGTGTGTGAGAAAGATCTCACTAGCTTAACTGCAGATGTTTGTGTCTATGAATGAGTTATCTACATGGAGAGCAGAGGAAATGTATCTTGTTTGTAACTGTGTGTGAAACCTGATACCTGAGGCTTTTCAAATACCGGTAACTTTGTAGTCTCACATGCAAAGAACAGCACTGGCTGTGTAATATTGAAGCACATACACCACCCCTTCGCCAATGAATTGTTCCAATGCAGCTACACACTATACACAACGAATTGCAGCTTTTGCCTCTGATATTTAACATGAAAAGTAGGAAAATGTTTAACCAGCTACTTAGACATTATTTGTACATTGTCATTTTGGAACACTTGGTTTGATAGCATTCCTTTAACCACTTGCCGACCGCCTACTTCATATTGGCGGCGGCAAAGTGGCAGCCCCAGGACCACGTAACGCAGATTGGCGTCAGGTCCTGGGGCACTCTCTGGCCGGGGATCGCGCGCTGGGATGCGCGCGCATCCACCGGCAATAGGCTCCGCCCACCCGCGACGTCAACCCGCCGGCCAATCGGAAGCGCCGGCGGGTTGTTAACCCCGCGATCGCCGCTACAAAGTGTATAATACACTTTGTAATGTATACAAAGTGTATTATACAGGCTGCCTCCTGCCCTGGTGGTCCCAGTGTCCGAGGGACCACCAGGGCAGGCTGCAGCCACCCTAGTCTGCACCCAAACACACTGATCTGCCCCCCCCTGCCCCCTGATCGCCCACAGTACCCCTCAGACCCCCCCTGCCCACCCCCCAGACCACCATTTGCACACAATCACCCCCCTAATCACCCATCAATCACTCCCTGTCACTATCTGTCAACGCTATTTTTTTTTTTTAGTCCCTAAACTGCCCCCTGCTCCCTCCTGATCACCCCCCACCCCTCAGATTCTCCCCAGACCCCCCCCAGACCCTCCCCCCCCCCCTGCGTACTGTATGCATCTATCCCCCCTGATCAACTGTCAATCACCTGCCAATCACCTGCCAATCACCTGTCAATCACCCGTCAATCACCCCCTGTCACTGCCACCCATCAATCAGCCCCTAACCTGCCCCTTGCGGGCAATCTGATCACCCACCCACACCAATAGATCGCCCGCAGATCCGACATCAGATCACCTCCCAAATCCATCGTTTACATCTATTCTCTCCTCTAAACACCCACTAATTACCCATCAATCACCCATCAATCACCCCCTATCACCACCTGTCACTGTTACCCATCAGATTAGACCCTTGCGGGCACCCAATCGCCCGCCCACACACTCAGATTGCCCTCAACCCCCCCCCTTATCGATTCGCCAGTGCATTATTTACATCCGTTCTTCCCTGTAATAACCCACTGATCACCTGTCAATCACCCCCTGTCACTGCCACCCATCAATCACCCCCTGTCACTGCCACCCATCAATCAGCCCCTAACCTGCCCCTTGCGGGCAATCTGATCACCCACCCACACCAATAGATCGCCCGCAGATCCGACATCAGATCACCTCCCAAATCCATCGTTTACATCTATTCTCTCTTCTAAACACCCACTAATTACCCATCAATCACCCCCTATCACCACCTGTCACTGTTACCCATCAGATTAGACCCTAATCTGCCCCTTGCGGGCACCCAATCACCCGCCCACACCTCAGAACGCCCTCAGACCCCAGCCCTGATCACCTCGCTAGTGCATTGCTTGCATCTATTTCCCCCCTCTAATCACACCTTGAGACACCCATAAATCACCTCCTGTCACCCCCTAGCACACCTACCCATCAGATCAGGCCCTAATTTGCCCCGTGTGGGCTCCTGATCACTCGGCCAAACCCTCAGATCCCCCTCAGACCCCCTTCCGATCACCTCCCCAGTGCATTGATTGCATCTATTCTCCCCTCTAACCGCCCCCTGAGACACCCATCAATCACCTCCTGTCACCCCCCTAGCACTCCTATCCATCAGATCAGGCCCAATACATCCTGTCATCTAAGAGGCCACCCTGCTTATGACCGTTTCCACAAAATTTGCCCTCTCATAGACCACCTGTCATCAAAATTTGCAGATGCTTATACCCCTGAACAGTCATTTTGAGAAATTTGGTTTCCAGACTACTCACAGTTTTGGGCCCGTAAAATGCCAGGGCAGTATAGGAACCCCACAAGTGACCCCATTTTAGAAAGAAGACACCCCAAGGTATTCTGTTAGGTGTATGATGAGTTCATAGAAGATTTTATTTTTTGTCAAAAGTTAGCGGAAATTGGATTTTTATTGTTTTTTTCACAAAGTGTCATTTTTCACTAACTTGTGACAAAAAAATAAAATCTTCTATGAACTCACCATACCCCTAACGGAATACCTTGGGGTGTCGTCTTTCTAAAATGGGGTCACTTGTGGGGTTCCTATACTGCCCTGGCATTTTAGGGGCCCTAAACCGTGGGGAGTAGTCTAGAAAACAAATGCCTCAAAATGACCTGTGAATAGGACGTTGGGCCCCTTAGCGCACCTAGGCTGCAAAAAAGTGTCACACATGTAGTATCGCCATACTCAGGAGAAGTAGTATAATGTGTTTTGTGGTGTATTTTTACACATACCCATGCTGGGTGGGAGAAATCTCTCTGTAAATGGACAATTGTGTGTAAAAAAAATCAAAAATGTGTCATTTACAGAGATATTTCTCCCACCCAGCATGGTTATATGTAAAAATACACCACAAAACACATTATACTACTTCTTCTGAGTACGGCGATACCACATGTGTGACACTTTTTTGCAGCCTAACTGTGCTAAGCGGCCCAAAGTCCAATGAGTACCTTTAGGATTTCACAGGTCATTTTGAGACATTTGGGTTCAAGACGACTACTCACGGTTTAGGGCCCCTAAAATGCCAGGGCAGTATTGGAACCCCACAAATGACCCCATTCTAGAAAGAAGACACCCCAAGGTATTCCGTTAGGAGTATGGTGAGATCATAGAAGATTTTATTTTTTGTCACAAGTTAGCGGAAATTGATATGTATTGTTTTTTTTTTCACAAAGTGTCATTTTCCGCTAACTTGTGACAAAAAAAAAATCTTCTATGAACTCACCATACCCCTAACGGAATACCTTGGGGTGTCTTCATTCTAAAATGGGGTCACTTGTGGGGTTCCTATACTGCCCTGGCATTTTAGGGGCCCTAAACCGTGAGGAGTAGTCTAGAATCCAAATGCCTCAAAATGACCTGTGAATAGGACGTTAGGCCCCTTAGCGCACCTAGGTTGCAAAAAAGTGTCACACATGTGGTATCGCCGTACTCAGAAGAAGTAGTATAATGTGTTTTGAGGTGTATTTTTATACATACCCATGCTGGGTGGGAGAAATCTCTCTGTAAATGGACAATTGTGTGTAAAAAAAATCAAATAATTGTCATTTACAGAGATATTTCTCCCACCTAGCATCTGTATGTGTAAAAATACACCCCAAAACACATTATACTACTTCTCCTGAGTACGGCGGTACCACATGTGTGGCACTTTCTTGCACCCTAAGTGCGCTAAGGGGCCCAAAGTCCAATGAGTACCTTTAGGATTTCACAGGTCATTTTGCGACATTTGGTTTCAAGACTACTCCTCACGGTTTAGGGCCCCTAAAATGCCAGGGCAGTATAGGAACCCCACAAATGACCCCATTTTAGAAAGAAGACACCCCAAGGTATTCCGTTAGGAGTATGGTGAGTTCATAGAAGATTTTATTTTTGTCACAAGTTAGCAGAAAATGACACTTTGTGAAAAAAAAACAATTAAAATCAATTTCCGCTAACTTGTGACAAAAAAAAAAAATCTTCTATGAACTCACCATCCTCCTAATGGAATACCTTGGGGTGTCTTCTTTCTAAAATGGGGTAATTTGTGGGATTCCTATACTGTCCTGGCATTTTAGGGGCCCTAAACCGTGAGGAGAAGTCTTGAAACGAAATTTCTCAAAATGACCTGTGAAATCCTAAAGGTACTCATTGGACTTTGGGCCCCTTAGCGCAGTTAGGGTGCAAAAAAGTGCCACACATGTGGTATCGCCGTACTCAGGAGAAGTAGTATAATGTGTTTTGGGGTGTATTTTTCCACATACCCATGCTGAGTGGGAAAAATATCTCTATAAATTGACAATTGTGTGTTAAAAAAAGAAAACAATTGTCATTTACGGAGATATTTCTCCCACCCAGCATGGGTATGTGTAAAAATACACCCCAAAACACATTATACTACTTCTCCTGAGTACGGCAATACCACATGTGTGGCACTTTTTTGCAGCCTAACTGCGCTAAGGGGCCCAAAGTCCAATGAGCATCTTTAGGCTTTACAGGGGTGCTTACAATTAGGCACCCCCCAAAATGCCAGGACAGTGAACACACCCCACAAATGACCCCATTTTGGAAAGTAGACACTTCAAGGTATTCAGAGAGTAGCATAGTGAGTCCGTGGCAGATTTCATTTTTTTTTGTCGCAAGTTAGAAGAAATGGAAACTTTTTTTTTTGTTTTTTTTTGTTACAAAGTGTCATTTTCCGCTAACTTGTGACAAAAAATAAAATCTTCTATGAACTCACCAATCACTGAATACTTTGGGATGTCTTCTTTCCAAAATGGGGTCATTTGGGGGGGATTTGTACTATCCTGGAATTTTAGCCCCTCATGAAACCTGACAGGTGCGCAGAAAAGTCAGAGATGCTTGAAAATGGGAAAATTCACTTTTGGCACCATAGTTTGTAAACGCTATAACTTTTACCCAATCCAATAAATATACACTGAATGTTTTTTTTTTTATCAAAGACATGTAGCAGAATAACTTTCGCGCTCAAATGTATAGGAAATTTTACTTTATTTGAAAAATGTCAGCACAGAAAGTTAAAAAAGTCATTTTTTTGACAAAATTCATGTCTTTTTTGATGAATATAATAAAAACTAAAACTCGCAGCAGCAATCAAATAGCACCGAAAGAAAGCTGTATTAGTGACAAGAAAAGGAGGTAGAATTCATTTAGGTGGTAGGTTGTATGACTGAGCAATAAACCGTGAAAGCTGCAGTGGTCTGAATGGAAAAAAAGGCTCTGGTCCTTAAGGGGTTTTATGACTGCAGTCCTTAAGTGGTTAAGAAACACACATGAGTGCAGGTAACTGGTACAAAAAAATTCAACACAAGATTTCTGAAAAAAATTGAAACTGATGTCATATACCTGAGACAGTCAAATGTTTAAAGCTAAATTGTACTCTTCAAGTACCCCTGAAGTGAAAAAAACCATTGTGAATTAAGCTAATGATGGGCTAGATTGCCGGCTGCTGACCTTGTTCGGGCTGCTTGTTGTCTTCTCTCCTAAATTTGAACTGGGCAGGGGTATATTCCAAGCCAACCATGCCCAGTAAAGGGAAGCGCTTATGTATGAAATAAAGAAGATGTGCGCAAGCACTTTCTTTCTTTGGGCATGTGCGGTTAGGAACTCGCACATGCCCAGTTCAGAATTGCTTGTTCACCTCTCGGTGAACATCCCGGAACCTGTGGGGGGAGGAGGTCCTGGAACAGGTAACAGTAGACAATACAAAGACAATGAGCTGCATGAGTGGTATCAGTAGTAAGTGTTCTTGGACACCACTATTCTTATTTTAAACTTCAATTTTCGGTATGCTTTAAATACAAAATAATATTTAGTGATTCCAGGATAGCCCTATTCAGGAGAAGAACTGCCATGGATGCAACTACTTCTGGCATCAGTTTATTTTTACTTCAGGGTTGCATTTAATTTGTGATTCCTCTGCACTTGTTCATTGTATATTAGAATGAATGAAACATTGTCAGCACTGTAGAAATGTCAGGTGGAAGCCGGGCAAACAGATTAAACAAGAAAAATGACTAGTTATTATAAGAAACAGGCGCAAAAACTTTCCACACAG
This sequence comes from Hyperolius riggenbachi, assembly GCF_040937935.1. NCBI lineage: Eukaryota > Metazoa > Chordata > Amphibia > Anura > Hyperoliidae > Hyperolius > Hyperolius riggenbachi. Next base: position 105,087,192 of record NC_090653.1, read on the forward strand.
GAAACCCTTCCAGGGGCGTAACTACAGGGGAGCAGACCCTGCGACCACAGGGGGGCCCAGAGCTTTAGGGGGCCCAAACTACTATCTCACTCTCTCTGACATAGAAGTCCATCCTTCAGATCAGCTGTTTCTGTGGCTACACTGTGTACGTATGTACGGCTTTCCCTTCTGCCCATAAACTCCCTGGTGGTGTTAAATACAATTCCCCCTCCAAGTTGTAGCAACTCGGAAGGAGGTGTAATTCGGGATCTGGCTGTCAATAGATCCCCGAATTACTGTGTGTGTGTGTGTGGGGGGGGGGGGCATCAAAGTTTTGCTGGGGGACCCCATCATTTGTAATCACGCCACTGCCTTGGTCCCAGTTCTGTATTTCTCCCCAGCCATACTATCTCAGAAAACCTCGCCACATATATAAGTAGATAAATACTTGCTCTACTTACATAACATATGTATTGTACTGTCCACATTTTGATTTCAGTGATTTTTCTACCATAAAAGAAGAGAAAATCCTTCTTAGCATTTCCCATTTTAACTGTGGCTATTTTGAAGCCAATCCTGATGTAATTTGCTCCCTTACTAGCCTGATTTGCCCGCCCTTCACTATAGAAAGTGCATTGTCTCTGTATGAAAAATATTGGCTAATCAGAGAGGAACAGGTGTGGAAGGAGAAAACAGGAGGGAATGAGGCTTCAGCCAATCAGGCTGCATTACTTAAGTCTGGGGGGAAGTAGAGAAGCAAAAAAGGACAACCCAGCATGCCCTGCAACTTCCTTTTTGTGTACCAAATTTTGTGTGTACCAAATAAGAGTCAGGTAAACTGGGGAATTATCATTTATCAACAACAAAAGTAATAGTGATTTTAATTTTGGATTGCCTGGTTAGCATCCTCATTACTTGTTTACCAGATAAAAATAAAGAATTGATTTTATGCCCGACAGTTACACTTTAGCAAAAGGCCAGTGTCCACTAATCCCATCACCAACACAGCCAGAACAGCGGCACTTAATGTAGGATGACAGCGGCACAACAAAGGGGACTAAAAGAACGCTGAGGGACTACGGAAGGCTGGGAGAAGCCCCAGCTAAATAAAAATCAACCTTTTTTATGGTTCAGGTGTGTTTTAATACAAAAAACATATCTGCAATACCCTATCTTCAGATTTAGCAATAATTGCCCCTATAACATTTTACCCATTGCAATGTATTCCAATAGTGTGATATGCTGGTGGAAAAGCTGTAACTGCATTGAGAAGTGATGTGACAGGAGACTTCTATTATACACATCCGGCAGTTATCCTGATTACATTGTACTGCCACATAAATAGGTGAGTATGTTGTGCTCTTCCCACGTATACAAAGACAGCTTCATTGTCTTTCTGCTGCTACTGACTTGCTTAGTGGGACTGACTGTCGAGAGAAGTCAGCTGCTATCTGCTGAGCTTCCGGAAAATCCACTTACATACAACAACATGAATTGTCGTCTGACAGATGCTGCTGTTGTGCTAGGCACATTCTGACATCACCCTGCCCATAAAGCTGATTAAAATGGTTCTGGGACAGGCTAGCAGTGAATAATTGTCACCAGTGACTCATGACGAGTTAATTAATGTGAAGCTGGTGCTGTTTCTCAGCTTTAAAGGACAAAAAAGGGAAAAAAGCAGTATATAAGGATATTCCCTGATGGTAAGTTTAACTATTCAGCCACCCACACATCAAGGATATTTAGGACGCAGGACCGTGCTATATCCCATAGCAACGCTGCATCTCTTCTAAAGCAGTACACACACTTAAGATAACAATTATACTGTACAAAGCTTTCATCCATGTGCTGTGTAAAACCTGCTCAGCAATCCTCATACAAGCATTCATGCTCAATCCAGCATGTTCTGCTCTATGAAGAGGGGAGAGGGTAAAGGAGCAGTAGGCCTCTTGCTGAATAAGAATACAATTATCCCAAAAATCCAATCTGGTCAGGTAATATTTTCCTGAGCTGAGTTGGCTGCAGGGGACATGGAACCACTGTGCAGACTGACACTGGATCAAGTCATAAGTGACAACTTTGGGCAACAGTTACCAAATGTTTGTACTTGACTGGGACCAAATTCCCAACAGTGTTTCGCAGACTGAAGTCTTAAAAAGAACAGATTGAACAAACAATTGCTGTATCTGTAGATTTTTTTGGTTGTTGCAATACTTGATTTCACCAGCAGGTGCTGGAAGTGAACTTGGTGCATATGAGGCCCATTTTATACCTCTGTAATGTACAGGTAGTCCCCAACTTATGAACGCCCGACTTACGAACGACCCGCCGATACGAATGGCATGGATTCTGTGTTTCCATGGGAACAAGTAAAAAAAAAATTCAAATTGGACTTGCAGTTTTTGAGAAAAAAATCGATTTTAAAAAATTCAAAGAAAAAATGTCTTTTAACCACTTAAGGACCGTGGGCTTTACCCCCCCTTAAGGACCGGCCACTTTTTTTCCATTCAGACCACTGCAGCTTTCACGGTTTATTGCTCGCTCATACAACCTACCACCTAAATGAATTTTGGCTCCTTTTCTTGTCACTAATAAAGCTTTCTTTTGGTGCTATTTGATTGCTCCTGCGATTTTTACTTTTTATTATATTCATCAAAAAAGACATGAATTTTGGCAAAAAAATGATTTTTTTAACTTTCTGTGCTGACATTTTTCAAATAAAGTAAAATTTCTGTATACATGCAGCGCGAAAAATGTGGACAAACATGTTTTTGATTAAAAAAAAACCATTCAGTGTATATTTATTGGTTTGGGTAAAAGTTATAGCGTTTACAAACTATGGTGCAAAAAGTGAATTTTCCCATTTTCAAGCATCTATGACTTTTCTGACCACCTGACATGTTTCACGAGGGGCTAGAATTCCAGGATAGTATAAATACCCCCCAAATGACCCCATTTTGGAAAGAAGACATCCCAAAGTATTCACTGAGAGGCATAGTGAGTTCATAGAAGATATTAATTTTTGTCACAAGTAAGCGGAAAATGACACTTTGTGACAAAAAAAAAAAAAAAAAAAAGTTTCCATTTCTTCTAACTTGCGACAAAAAAAAATGAAATCTGCCACGGACTCACCATGCCCCTCTCTGAATACCTTGAAGTGTCTACTTTCCAAAATGGGGTCATTTGTGAGGTGTGTTTACTGTCCTCGCATTTTGGGGGGTGCTTATTTGTAAGCACCCCTGTAAAGCCTAAAGGTGCTCATTGGACTTTTGGCCCCTTAGCGCAGTTAGGCTGCAAAAAAGTGCCACACATGTGGTATTGCCATACTCAGAAGTAGTATAATGTGTTTTGGGGTGTATTTTTACACATACCGATGCTGGGTGGGAGAAATATCTCTGTAAATGACAATTTTTTAATTTTTTTTACACACAATTGTCCATTTACAGAGATCTTTCTCCCACTCAGCATGGGTATGTGTAAAAATACACCCCAAAACACATTATACTACTTTTCCTGAGTACAGTGATACCACATGTGTGGCACTTTTTTGCACCCTAACTGCGCTAAGGGGCCCAAAGTCCAATGAGTACCTTTAGGATTTCACAGGTCATTTTGAGAAATTTCGTTTCAAGACTACTCCTCACGGTTTAGGGCCCCTAAAATGCCAGGACAGTATAGGAACCCCACAAATGACCCCATTTTAGAAAGAAGATACCCCAAGGTATTCCGTTAGTAGTACGGTGAGTTCATAGAAGATTTTATTTTTTGTCACAAGTTAGCGGAAAATGACACTTTGTGAAAAAAAACAATAAAAATCAATTTCCGCTAACTTGTGACAAAAAATAAAATCTTCTATGAACTCACCGTACTACTAACAGAATACCTCGGGGTGTCTTTTTCTAAAATGGAGTCATTTGTGGGGTTCCTATACTGTACTGGCATTTTAGGGGGCCTAAACCGCGAGGAGTAGTCTTGAAACGAAATTTCTCAAAATGACCTGTGAAATCCTAAAGGTACTCATTGGACTTTGGGCCCCTTAGCGCAGTTAGGCTGCAAAAAAGTGCCACACATGTGGTATTGCCGTACTCAGAAGTAGTATAATGTGTTTTGGGGTGTATTTTTACACATACCCATGCTGGGTGGGAGAAATAACTCTGTAAATGGACAATTGTGTGTAAAAAAATCAAAAGATTGTCATTTACAGAGGTATTTCTCCCACCCAGCATGGGTATGTGTAAAAATACACCCCAAAACACATTATACTACTTCTCCTGAGTACGGCGATACCACATGATTGGCACTTTTTTGCAGCCTAACTGCGCTAAGGGGCCCAAAGTCCAATGAGTACCTTTAGGATTTCACAGGTCATTTTTGTTTCAAGACTGCTCCTCACGGTTTAGGGCCCCTAAAACGCCAGGGCAGTATAGGAACTCCACTAATGACCCCATTTTAGTTTCAAACAGTTTTATTAAGTTTGCAAGAAGTTAACAAACAGCCCCATTTGGAGCATGCCAAATTAAGGTATCAACACATTCAGGTTTTCAGTACACATAAATCAACAATAAACAACTATACCCACATTTCCAAACAAGGGATTAGCTTATCAGGATCTACACTTAAACAGAAACTGGGATTATGAAATTTTTCTAGCTTAACTAATGACCCCATTTTAGAAAGAAGACACCCCAAGGTATTCCGTTAGGAGTATGGTGAGTTCATAGAAGTTTTTATGGGTAATTAGTGGGTGTTTGGAGGAGAGAACAGATGTAAACACTGCACTTGGGAGGTGATCTGATGTCGGATCTGCGGGCGATCTATTGGTGTGGGTGGGTGATTAGATTGCCCGCAAGGGGCAGGTTAGGCGCTGATTGATGGGTGGCAGTGACAGGGGGTGATTGATGGGTGGAAGTGACAGGGGGTGATTGATGGGTGATTTACAGGTGATTGACAGGTGATCAGTGGGTTATTACAGGGAAGCACAGATGTAAATATTGCACTGGCGAATTGATAAGGGGGGGTCTGAGGGCAATCTGAGCGTGTAGGCGGGTGATTGGGTGCCCGCAAGGGGCAGATTAGGGTCTGATCTGATGGGTAACAGTGACAGGTGGTGATAGGGGGTGATTGATGGGTGATTAATGGGTGATTGATGGGTTATTAGTGTTTAGAGGAGAGAATAGATGTAAACACTGCGCTTGGGTGGTGATCTGATGTCGGATCTGCGGGCGATCTATCGGTGTGGGTGGGTGATCAGATTGCCCGCAAGGGGCAGGTTAGGGGCTGATTGATGGGTGGCAGTGACAGGGGGTGATTGATGGGTATTTGACAGGTGATTGACAGGTGACTGACAGGTGATTGACAGGTGATCAGGGGGGATAGATGCATACAGTACACAGGGGGGGGGTCTGGGGAGAATCTGAGGGGTGGGGGGGGGGTGATCAGGAGGGGGCAGGGGGGAGGGTAAAAAAAAATAGCGTTGACAGATAGTGACAGGGAGTGATTGATGGGTGATTAGGTGCAAACAGGGGTCTGGGGGTTGGGCAGGGGGGGGTCTGAGGGGTGCTGTGGGCGATCTGGGGCAGGGGGGGGAGAAATCAGTGTGCTTGGGTGCGACATAGGGTGGCTGCAGCCTGCCCTGGTGGTCCCTCGGACACTGGGACCACCAGGGCAGGAGGCAGCCTGTATAATACACTTTGTAAACATTACAAAGTGTATTATACACTTTGTATGCGGCGATCGTCGGGTTAACATCCCGCCGGCGCTTCCGTATGGCCGGCGGGATGTTGCGGCGGGTGAGCGGAGACAGGCGCCGGCGGAGGATCGCGTCACGGATGACGCGATCGCTCCGCCCATACCCCTACAAGGACCGCCGCCATTTGTCTATACGGCGGTCCTTGCGGGGTCCACTTCCCGGCCGCCAATTGTCAATACGGCGGTCGGGAAGTGGTTAAACTTGTAAGTAAGCAGGTACAGAGGACAGAGGTGACACAGAGGGGACACTGGAGGCACAGGAAGGCAAAGAGGAGGTACAGGGGACAGATATGGTACAATATTCTGACTTAAGAACAGAGTCAGGTTAAGAACGAACCTACAGTCCCTATCTCATTCGTTAACCGGGGACTACCTGTACACAAGTTGAAACTATCAAGAGAACCATTTTGTTTTAAATATGCAAGTTGCTTTAAAATAGCTTAATGGTGGCCAATAATGATCCAATTTTTTTCATCCAATCTTACCAAATCTATGCACTAGAAGAGTGAAGTGAGTGCATAAATTGAATGGATACTTTTGGCAGTTCCTTATATTACATAGAAATGGTAAGATTGGATGAAAAAGATTGGATTCATTAGTGGCCACCATTAGTTGTGCAGCTGTAGGTGGCCACTAAAAGTCCAATTTCTAGCGAAAAATCGTTTGTGTGATCAGAAATTCTGAACAGATTGGTTGTAAATAATCTCCATTGATGGGCACAATCAATTACGATCGATTATAAAATAGTCATCCGATTGGATTTTGTTCAAACCAAAATTTGGATTTACTTGTTGGTTGTGATAGATAGGAAGCAAAGATTGGTTCATTGATGGTGTAGTAAACGATTTTTCTTCCGATCCCAATTATCTGATCGCTGAAACGATTTTTCACTAGAAATTGGATCGTTAGTGGCCACCTTAACGTGGATGCCGGAACGTGGGGTAAATATATCAAAACCAGTGCAAGGATCTGCATGGATCTGGACTCATTCCCTTGAGTTTGTGGCTGAGTGCTGTATAGACACGTCACTTGCTATAAAGGAGAGCAGAGGGGCGACAGTGGCAGAGGGACACAATGGAGCTGATCTGGCAGTCAATATCTCTCACTAACTTACCAGGGCTGCTGTACATATGCTAAATTCTTGCCAAAAGCGGCTCCAAACAGCTGCCTCAATGAGAACCGTGCCCCTTTTCACTTAGACACATTTTTGCATAGTGTTACCCTAGGATAACGTAACAGTCAAGAAAGTGTACCCAATTCACCACAGGCCCCCAGTCAACAGCACATTACCACCGGACTTCCTCAGCGAACAAATGCATGCAAGTCAATAGACGACGTTGGCAGCGGCAGTGCAAGCGTGGAAACGATGCAAGTATGACGGGGAAGCCGGGATTCCTGTGAATTACCTCCTATCCAGCAGGGACAGGGAGTACGTCACTGAAGGAGGAGTGGCAACGGGCGGTGAAAGGGTGCGAGGGGGCAGCGCTATGCATACACACTCCACCGCAGGGTCATATGAATCTATTTTTTGGGCATTGCGGTGCGATGTGAAGGGGGCGGAGCATCGCACAGCAACACTCACCTCAAGTATGAAACTGGACTCTGTGTAAGCAGATCATTCACTCGCATGACAATTTATTGCTTAAAGGGTCACTACAGCGAAAAACTGTAAAATTTAAGATATGTGAAAACATATACAGATAAGAAGTACATTTTTTTGAAGAGTAAAATGAGCCATAAATTACTTTTCTCCTATGTTGCTGTCACTTACAGTAGGTTGTAGAAATCTGACAGAAGTGACAGGTTTTGGACTAGTCCATCTCTTCATAGGGGATTCTCAGCAAGGCTTTTATTCTTTATAAAGATATTCCCTGAAAATGATTCATACAAAGATGCTGGCCAGCTTCCCTGCTCGCTACACAGTTTTTTGGCATTTGGACAGAGCAACTGCCATTCACCAAGTGCTTTTGAAAATAAATATATCCCTGAGAATCCCCTATAAAGAGATGGACTAGTCCAAAACCTGTCACTTCTGTCAGATTTCTACAACCTACTGTAAGTGACAGCAACATAGGAGAAAGGTAATTTATGGCTCATTTTACTCTGGAAAAAATGTACTTCTTATTTGTGTATGTTTGCACATATTTTAAATTTTACTGTTTTTCGCTGTAGTGCCCCTTTAAATTATGCAAAACTAAGAATTGCATGAATCATTTTAGAACAAAACCCTATTCTAAAAACTGAGAACACCATGTACTCAACCATTCCTAATTTCTTTCACCCTTATACAATGTTACAGGCATCCAATTATACATTGGTACATAAAGGTTATAGCAATTACTATAATGTCAATGGAAAACCATTAAATTAAGTAAATTGAAATTTACACAAGTTGTAAATTGAGAACCATTTATAAATGTGAATTCTGTCTTGGCAGCTAAGATAACAAACTTCTCTATAATAGCTCCACTGGCTCAAAACAAAACAAGAAAATCACAATTTTTTTCCTTAAAAAAAGCAAATAACAGTGCTCATTTTGTTGAATAAATAGTTTAGAAAAAGAGTTCCTATTGCTGCAGGCACACAGATAGGAATGTCCCCTTGCAAAGATGGGGCCAAGAATGGGGAAATACCTGCACATTCTTTTTAACTCTAACGTCTCACTTCCACCACTGTACTAGGCCATATTCTGAGCCATCTGCCACAGCTGAATACTGGAGGCAAACTCTTAGGGCTGTTCTGGAGTGTTTTTGAAAAAGCTAGCGGTTTGAAAACTGCTTGGGTAATGTGTTGCAATGGCTGGTGCACACCAGAGCGGTTCGTTTTTTCCACAAACGCAAACTCGGGGGCTGTAGCATTTAGCATAAAATATAGGAAAGTGGAAAACTGCTCTGAAAAACGCTAGATCAGAGCGGTTTTCCAGGCGTTTTTATTACAGAAGCTGTTCAGTCACAGCTTTACTGTAACAATATATGAAATCTGCTACACAAAAATGCTCCAAAAATGCTAGGCATGTTTAGATAATCTCTCTAAACATGCCTAGAGTCGCTCTGAAATCTGCTTCAAAAACCTCTAGCGTTTTGCGGATCTGCTAGCGGTGTTTGGTGTGCACTGGCCCATAGATGTGAATATTCCACACAATATATCAGGCCTGTTTCTAGGGGATGGCGAGTTGCGTCGACCTGGACGCAGTGCCGGAAATGAGCACAGTGGGCGTAGAGGGAGACAGGAAAGGAGAATACAGAGGGCTCAGTAAAGCGAGTAACTCACAATCCAGGGCCGGGAAGGTTGTGTGATCTGGTTTCCTCTTCGGCGTCCTGGTTTCCATAGTTACAGGATGTCAGTAATTACGTGATCGTCACAACCAGCAGTTTTACTGACTGCCTATACTAGGAGGGGGGCTACATCTGGCTAACTATACTAAGGGGACATCCAGCTACCTACAGTGAGGAAAAGGGCCTACATCTAACTACACTGCAGCAGTCATCTGGCTACCAATACTGTGTGGACTACATCTTGCTACGTATATGGAATGGGACCCTTTAGCTACCTGTGCTGGGAGAAATCTGGGTACCTACCCTGGGGGAAAGTGGGGGTGGAGTTTACATCTGGCTAACTAATACTAGGGGCTAACTGTAGATAACTAATATGGTGGAGTGGGGTGGGAGGGTTAGTGTGAGATTTTTACACCCTCCCGCTGGGAGCTATTTGGCCTAGAAACAGTCCTGCTTTATATTTTGTATAGCCAAGTTCATACTGGTATCCATAAGTAGCGGTGCCTGGCTGCAGCTTTTTTTGTGGCCATTAGCTTGCATTTGGCCAAAAAAGTGACAAAAAACACTATATAACATCCTAGACAGGCGCTCAGGACCCATTTACTTGGACATACTCCGAAGGCACTGTAATTTGACCTGATGAAGCGGATTGTATCCGCGAAACGCGTTGTCTGTGTCTGTGCATATTAAAGTCTACCACTTTTATACGAAAACAATCACATTTCTGAAGTTTGAACTCCCTAAGGTAAAAATCCCGTACCTACTTATAATAATAGCATCCATACCTTGGGCGCCTCCAACCCTTTCCTCCATCCTAAACATCGGACACTTTGATTATAGTAAATTGTCAATTGTTCAGTTACTAGCTTTCTCCATTCCATCTCTATATATCTTTCTCTATTCCATACTGCTGCTTGACTCATCCACCTGTCTTCTTGCACCTCAACTGCTGTCTCTCTGCTAAGCTCCAGTTACCCAGAAGATCCACTTTGAACTCCTAACTCTAACCTACAATGCTCTACACAATCTGTGTGCTCCATACATTTTCTCACTAATTTCCAGATACCATCCCAACCACATAATCTGCTATGTACACAACTGTCTTCTGTCCTCCACTAGAATTAACTCCTCATGCTTGCATATACAAGACTTCTCACAAACTTATACTCTCCTTAGCAACTCACTTCCAAAACACATTTGTCACCCTCCAACCACTCAAACCTTTAAGTGTACCAGAGCTGTTGAAATAAGCAGCTTCTATACTTACCTGGGGCTTTCTCCAGCCCCGAGCCAGCCTTGGGCTCCATCACTGTCCTCCTGGGCCCCTCCGTTCCTCTGTTGTGTGTTCCAGTATATATCTCAGTTGCGACCGGTGGTGGTTCACCACGCACGTGTGGCCCGGCCTTGCGTGGTCCTGTATCCCAGGCTGTTCTGTGCCTGTGCAATACTAGATATATAACAGGTGACACAGTGGAGGAATGGAGGGGCCCAGGAGAACGGCAATGGAGCCCACGGCCGGCATGGAGCTGGATAACCCCAGGTAAGTATAAAAGCTACTTATTTAAACATCTTTGGCTTTCTTTAAGCGTTCCCTTATAACAATCCTTTTCAGAAAAGCATGTAGTCTAAACTAGGCTGTTCCTTTGAGCCTCTGACCAAAGTTTGCTTCTTGCAGATTCTGATGTAGGACCTCATGTCCTCTGGATATAAAGTCTATTCACTGCTTTACCTCTTGTGTCCTCTCTACCCCTTGATATTGTAAGTTTAAAGGGACACTATCGATTAACATGTTTTTTTCAATTGAGATAGGAAATGTTTGGGAAGTGCTGCTAAGTACTGGTGTATACATTTCACTGCTTATCTATTTCATTACTGTTATCTAATTCTTTTCACATTTTTCTGAGAGCAGTCTGCTGAAATTCTGAGGCAGACTCAGCCATGAGGGGAGAGGGGAAATTCCCTCACAGTGTATCTTTTAACTCTGTGTGCAGAGAACTCAGTCAGAGACAGGCAGAGCTTTCTCTCACAGAGAGCAGGGGAAATGTATCTTATACCTGTTTTTAAATAATCAGCTTCAATATTACACTGTTCTTAGCATGTCAGACTGCAGAGATTCATACCTCTGCAAATGAGACAGTCCAAACGTAGCTCAAATCTACACACAATGAATTAAAGCTTTTGCATCTGATATTTAACATGAATAGTAGGAAAATGTTAACACAGCTACTTAGACATTATTTGTACGTTGTCATTTTAGAACACTTGGGCATTGAAAGTATTCCTTTAAGGGAAGTGTTCACATTCTTGGTTTCATGTATTTTCCATATGTTTTATCAGACATTATGTCAGTCTCTTTGACATTTATCTTGTTTAATACCTCTGTTTTGAGGCTAGTACACTTGTACGAGTTCGGTCGCTTGCAGAGATCAGGACTTGATCCCCTGGGCAACAGTGCAGGGCCGACTGCAGTAGATAAGTCACTGGCCTCAGTCTGACAAGATGATCCAGCAAGCCAGATCTGTAACCAATGCATCAGGGCTACCTGGGCCAAGAAGCATTAGCATGTGTATGAAGCCTTAAATTCCGATGTCTGTATTATGTACCCATTTTTGTTTGTTACTATGTACAACGCCACAGAGGATGATGACATTATACAAATCAATAATAATTACTTCAGACTTTCCCTTAAGGTATAACATGCTGCAGCAAGTGTTAAGTAACACTATAGAACCAATAAATAAATAAAAATCATTTCAGTGACTTTCCCATAAAGCGGACCTGAACTCTTGCATAGAAGAAGAACGCAGAAAAATCCACCCTGCATATGTTTATAGAGAACAGCGTGTCTAATTCTCCCTTCTCAGCAAGTAATGAGCTAGTGTAATTTGAGCTCCTAACTGTCTGCTGACTGTTGAGAGCTAATATGTAAACACAGGAGGTTAACCATTTCTGTGATACTAGCAAACCAGGTAGTAACAACAATGCAGCATATTTGAAGGAGCTCTAGAAGGGTTAACAAGGAAATGTTTTGCTGTAAAGGTTATTATGCTGTTGCTAATCTTTTAGAATAGAGGGGAGGTTCTGAGTTCAGGTCCGCTTTAATGTTTGACAAGCTGCAAAAGTTAGGAAATACAATTGAACTGATAAATCAATAATAATAATTTTAGTGACTTTCCCCTAAGGTTTGACAAGCTGTTAGGTAACACAATAGTACCACTCATTCAAATGGCAGGAAAATGGTATTTACATTTTAATGGCATATAAAATGAAGACCAGCATGGAAAAGCTCTAGGGGTCTTCTCTGATCTCTGCCGAAACCACCAAATGCTCTCCAGCATCAGCCAGGTCCATGTGCAGTAATAACAGGCTACTGAGCAGCGCATTGGCCCCTGTCTATACGCTTTAATGAGCAAGGTCACCCTTGTGAGTTCTTGCAGTCATGAACAGAATAATAACACTGCTTTGTAGATAATAATAGATAATTTATAAAGGAGGCAAAGCTGTATGGGTTATTTCACTGAGAAGGAAATGAATCGACAACAGAGCAAGAAAACAGTTCACTTCAAACTAAAACAGTTCTAAGCAACACCAGAAATGAAAAAAAATAAAATAAAAGGTTCTCATTCATAAGTACACATATGACCTGTATTTCTGAAACATAGGCCTCCAAGACATGGAGTTTAATTCATGAAATTTAGTGTTAAAAGCAGTCTGGGTAAAGTATGAAATGTCTGATTGTACAACCAATCAGTATTCCCCTTACAGAGGAGGCGCACATTTGGGTTTGATTTACTAAGCCAAAGGCTTGCAAATTGAGATAGTTCAGGTTAGTATATGTCTTGGTGCCAGATACTCAAGACTGTCTGTGATGACATTCTGCGCAGGCGGCAATGCAAAAATGATAAGCAGAAACCAGACTGCTGTGACTTTCTGCCAGGGCTGTGGAATCAGTACAAAAATCATCCGACTCCGACTCCTCAGTTTATGAAACCTCCAACTCCGGCTCCAGGTACCCAAAATTGCTCCGATTCCGACTCCTCAGTTTATGAAACCACCGACTCCAGGTACCCAAAATTGCTCCGACTCCGGCTCCTTAGTCTAATTTTTACAAAGGCTATGGATTTGATTCAAAAATCATCCGACTCAACAGTTTATTGAAAGCACCTGTGCACATTTCTGTACTTATCACACTGCCTGGTGGCAAATGTGCTGCGACCAAGTAGCGCTATGTTAGGTGAAGTGTTTTTAACCACTTAAAGAGACTCTGTAACAAATTGTTTATCTTTATTTCTTCTATGCTATAAGTTCCTATGTCTTTTCTAATGTGGTCTGGCTTACTGCAGCTTTTCCTAATTGCACAGTAGCTGTGTTATCTCTGTTATATGATCTAATCTTCTCTCTATAGTCGGCACAGTCAGGCTGAGGCAGTCAGACTGGAATGTGCAGGGCTGCTTGTGATTAGCTAGAAGCTGTACACACCCCCTGCAGGCTCTGTGTGACTAACACACTCTGCTTAGCTGAGCCTATTAGAAGCTGGTTAGTTTGTTTGTAAACACTGCCTAAAACTGGCAATTACAAGCCAGGTTTGCAGCAGAGAATGGCAGAAACAGCACAGAGGGGACCAGGAGCACATAATGAATAGAATGGTATGCTTTTTATTGGAAGAATTTCAGAGTACAGATTCTCTTTAAGGACTGCAGCCTTAAGAACCCCTTAAAGAGTAACTGTCAGGCTACAAAAGCTAATTTAAACCTCTATTCTCCTGTGTTAAACAGTTTAGAAGGAAGCCAAAAAGGCATTACTGAAGATAAAAATCTCTCTTACATTTGATGTGTGCTTATCAGCAAAGCTGTTATTCCCAAGCTCTTAAGAAGACGCAAGCCGCATACCATACTGCAAAGCATTCTGGGGCTCTCCCCTCGGCTGCTAATGAGAAGTTACAGGGTCAAGTAACAATAGCATGTAACTCAGTCCAGTGCACAGCACTGATAAATCTCCTGGCAGAGTACACTGCAGGAGTCCGCTATTGTTCCTAGCCACATGGCTAATTAATATTCACTGCACACTAGTGTTATTCAGTACAAGCTTTTCTGTGATCAGGAAGCAGGGAGGACATGACGACACATTTGGCTTCATAGGAGACAGACAAACATGGAACCTGCCATGAGCTGTCAGGAGCATCATTCTCTGCATATACTATATAAAAATTCTGTGAAATCCAAACGTGGACAGTGAAATGCATATGTAATGTAAGTACAGCCTATATTTAGCTACTGATATATGTGTTTATTTTCTCTGAGACCTTATACCTAACAGCTCCTCTTTAAGGACCAGACACTTTTTTTTCCATTCAGACCACTGCAGCTTTAATGGTTTATTGCTCAGTCATACAACCTACTATCTAAATGAATTTTACCTCCTTTTCTTGTCACTAATACAACTTTCTTTTGGTGCTATTTGATTGCTACTGTGATTTTTAGTTTTTATTATATTCATCAAAAAAGACATTAATTTTGTCAAAAAATGATTTTTTTCATTTTCTGTGCTGACATTTTTCAAATAAAGTAAATTTTCTATATACATTTTTGTCTAAATTTATTGCGCTACATGTCTTTGATCAATAAACAATTATGATACTTCAAGATCCACACCGTCAGTACAAAATGGTTTATTGGAAGTTTAAAACATTAACATGTTAAAAAGTATGGGTCCGGCCAGATATCTGGCCGGACCCATACTTTTTAACATGTTAATGTTTTAAACTTCCAATAAACCATTTTGTACTGACGGTGCGGATCTTGAAGTATCATAATCGTTTACTCTTACTCCAGAGTGGATCCTGGCACGTCACTTTTGTTGCATTGGTGCAGGAACTTTTCTAACATTTGATCAATAAACAGACACTTATTGGATTTTTTTTTGTTTGGGTAAAAGTTATAGCGTTTACAAACTATGGTGCAAAAAGTGAATTTCCCCAGTTTGAAGCATCTCTGACTTTTCTGAGCATCTGTCATGTTTCATGAGGTGCTTGAATTCCAGGATAGTATACATACCCCCCAAATGACCCCATTTTGGAAAGAAGACATCCCGAAGTATTCACTAAGGCATGGTGAGCTCATAGAAGATTTTATTTTTTGTCACAAGTTAGCACAAAATGACACTTTGTGACAAAAAAATAAAAAAAAGTTTCCATTTGTGCTAACTTGTGACCAAAAATCTGCCACGGACTCACCATGCCCCTTTCTGAATACTTTGGGGTGTCTACTTTCCAAAATGGGGTCATTTGTGGGGTGTGTTTACTGTCCTGGCATTTTGGGGGGTGCTAAATTGTAAGCACCCCTGTAAAGCCTAAAGGTGCTCAAAGGACGTTGGGCCCCTTACCGCACCTAGGCTGCAAAAATGTGTCACACGTGGTATCGCCGTACTCAGGAGAAATAGTATAATGTGTTTTGGGGTGTATTTTTACACATACTCATGCTGGGTGGGAGAAATATCTCTGTAAATGAGAATTTTTTTAAACACAATTGCCCATTTACAGAGATATTTCTCCCACCCAGCATGGGTATGTGTAAAAATATACCCCAAAACACATTATACTACTTCTCCTGAGTATGGTGATACCACATGTGTGACACTTTTTTGCAGCCTAACTGCGCTAAGGGGCCCAACGTCCTATGAGTACCTTTAGGATTTCACAGGTCATTTTGAGACATTTGGTTTCCAGACTACTCCTCACGGTTTAGGGCCCCTAAAATGCCAGGGCAGTATAGGAACCCCACAAATGACCCCATTTTAGAAAGACGACACCCAAAGATATTCCGTTAGGTGTATGGTGAGTTCATAGAAGATTTTATTTTTTGTCATTGTACCTGTCAGTGGCAGCCATTGCCGAGATGCATCTCATCATGGTTGTCAAACATTTATGGAGGCAATAGTTGCCACAAGTTTGTTTTCAATATAACAAACCACCTTCGTAAAGCAAAGAAAAAAAACTGCTATAAGCATAATTCAGAAACACCATCGCCTTCTCTGCTGTTTAAAGTGTATCTGAGGTGGAGTAAAATAAAGAATGAAACACCTAAGAAGAGGGAAGCCTTGGCTTCCCACATCCTCCTGGCCCCCAACATTGCCGTGCTCAGACCCCCAGAACATATCCCACAAGAGCTTGTCAGATATGTTATGGTGGCTGTGCTCCTCTTCATGTGCGAGTGTGGGAGCAGCAGGGCAACACACGCAGGTGCAAAGAGGCCAACAGACACAAACCTCCAGAACGTACTGTTATAACTTAAAAGGGTACTGTAAAAGGGGGTTGTAGAATCCCCCAAAAATTGCCCCAAAATAGTTTGTGCCCCAATATCTATGTAAACCCTGATTTTTCTAAAATTGAAGAGTTTACACAGTGATGTAAGCCTGTTGTCTAGGTGATGTTTGCTGTGGGAGGGACAGTAGTCTGTAAATGTCACTTGGCATTAAGGTGAGTACACACTCGTGATTGATGTCGCCCATCAGGGATCGGGATCTGATCCCATTGAGCAACATCGCTGGGCCATCCAGCACAGACATGTGTCAGCGGTGTATGCATACTGTAGGTATGCAGGAGAGGGAAGTGGAGGGACGACTGATTGGCGCATGTGTGACATCACTTGGGGGTCGGCGGTTGGGGGCTGCCATACATACGTTTGATTGTTGGCTAAGGCAGTCGTTATCATCCGCCTCAGCCGACCTTAGTCAAGCGTGTGCAGAGCCGGAACAAGGTCCTCCATCACCCAAGGCTGAGACACCAAAGTGCATCCCTCCATCCCTCCTACCCCAGCCATCACACACTGACTGCTATTAGACTGAGAGTCGCCCAAGGGCCCCCAGCTCCCTAACACCTTAATCTCTAGTTATCTGGCTTGCAGTCACTGCCATGTATCCCCTGTTCTTATTTCTCTCTGCTTCAAACACAATAGGGGAATGATAACCAAGTGAGTTGTGTGCCCCCTACTACACTGCGCCCTGAGGCTGGAGCCTCTCTCGCCTCTGCCTCGGCTCGGCCCTAAGCGTGTGTACGAGCCATTACAGAGAACCAAGGCAAAGAAATGGAGTAAACCGCTCACTCTATTATGGGACAATGACAGGACTAGGACAGCCAATCGGGAGGCAAACTAGGACAAAAAGTATGATGTGTGGTGATTTTTGGATACATCCACACAATATAGGAACTTGCTTTTTATGAACATCATGTGGGCATCCTTTTTGTCCCATTACAGAGAAGCAGTATAAAAGGAAAACAGCTGATATCATCTTTTATTTTTTTTCATCTCACCTTTCTCTTAAATCTGACAGTGAACACTAAAACAACAGGATGGGTAACATAAAGAAATAATTTCCTATTGGATGATTTATTTAAAAAAAAAAATTCAGGGGTTTCATCCCACTTTAAACATGCTAACTGTATTTATAGATTATAGGTCATATAAACAAACCATTCAGCTTGTCAACAGGTTTCCTTCTTACATCTAACACACATTTCTGCTTTATAATTTACAGGCAGCATAACACAAATGTATGCATGGCCCTGTACCTGAAAGCATTATCAGAACACATTTGTTATATTGCTGCCCTTTATACTAAGTGCTTCAGTAATGTACTGTATGTTTATTAATGAGGCTGAATGACAAGATATTTAATGAAAGGAGATTAGCAAAGTCTATTTGAGATTTATTTATGACCTTAATATGACACAGTAAATATGCAGATTACTTTATTTGCAGAGGCTGGCATCTCACTGGCTCAGAATTCTAAACAGCCTATCATAAATACCTGCTTTAAATAAATAATATGGCCCTTCTTATATTAAACACATATATCAAACCCTCAGGCTGAGGCCACTACAGCAGATTTGTAAAATGTTTCAAAGGTTTGTTCCGCTCAAATCTGAAACTACAAATTTTAAAGCCTGCTGGGCAGCTAAAGCCAAACTCTGGGCATAAATTATTTCCTTTAATGGTGTAGAAATTTGGTGCCAGACATTGGGCCTGATGTTCCAACTAGAAAGAAGGTACAGTGTGTACAGTATGAACAATCCAAGCCATAACACCAACTGCCGACATGTTTCGGACACGCAGTGGTCCTTAAAGGGAGCCATAAGTAACATGTGACATGATGAGATAGACATGTGCATGTGCAGTGGCAAGCAAACAAATACCTATGCTGTGTTCCTTTTCTTTTTTTGCCGGAAAGAGTTAACATTCAGCTATGTAAGTGATAGTTTCTCTCCAGACTATAGTGTAACACTCCCTGATAAAAAAAAAATAAAGCCATAAAAATCTTGCCTGGCAGAGAGTAGCTTCTGTGGCTTCTGACAGCACTGAATACATAAAAAAGGTCAATAGTTCTTATATTTTAGCTCTCTAAGACAATTAAAAACTGCATCATTGAGCAGAGATAATACAATCTACCTTTTTTAAGTTTTTAAACATAACATAAAATTGTGGGACATCGACAAAAGTCATTTTTAGGAGTAGGAGGTTAGATACAATTATAATGAAATTTATCACAGGCAGCAACATCTTTAGCACTGGCAAGTGATCTCTGCAGAATGCTTACTGAGAGTTCTAAAGCCAGCACAAAAACATAGCTGATCTCCCACTATGCTCTTATCAGTATATTTTCAGTTTAAGAGGTACTGTAACCAAAATAACGTAATAAAATTGCTTATTTTTACAGTATTCATTTATAAATCATTTAGTCAGTGTTTGCCAACTATAACATTTTTAATCTCCCTGATTCACTTTCTTAAATGTATCACAGGTGGCACCTTTAGTGCTGGTAAGTGATCTCTGCAGAATGTTAGTTTACTGCGAGTCCTAAAGCCAGTACAAAAACATAGCTGGTCTCCCCGAATGTTAGATGTGCATGTAGCGGAGCATTATCTCCAGCATGAGCATCCGTAGCGTTGGATGCCATCGCTAGTGTGCACAGTTTGAGGACCCCAGTGATATACAGATGCATTATTAGGCAACAGCACAGTGATGCATCTATGGTTCTATACAGTGTTGGGTCCACGAACCAGTGATCGCATCTGCTTGCTGTGGGAAGAAGCCATTACAGGTGTCAACAGACACAGGGGGTTATTTAGCTTGGTCGGGGTTAAAACTTCAATGCAGAAAAAAATAATATTTTTTAATGTGACACTGTCACTTTCATAAACTTAAGGGAAAAAAACAACCTTTTAACACCCCCCCCCCCCCCCCAGTTTTATTGATCCATTCACTTGTATGTGTGCATGAGAGTACACAGGTGCACATGCGACAGGTGCGTGCCCGCGAACGAGCATGCAGAGGCGGCAATTAGTGCAGGATGGGAGTCTCAATCCCAGGAATTTACAGGATTACTAAACTGGATGTGAGACTTACGTCCAAAAACATAAGTGGTTAAGGTTCACTTTAATCATAGCATGGTGTTATGATTAAACTGCACCTGCTCTCTTGCACAGGGTACAAGGAACGCAGAGAGAAATGCACCCTGTATGCATTTAGAGAGTTTAGCCTGTCTAATTCCCCCTCATCTGTGACTAATTACAAGTGTAATTTGATCTCAGCTGTGTCAGCTCAGGAATCTCCTCTGCCATGGAAGAGCAGCTAATATGTAAACACAGGATGTTAACCCTATATCTGCTTCTAATAAAGCAGGAACTAGACACTGCAGATTTATTGCAGGATTTGTATCAGCTGTAACAAAGAAATGTTTTTTTTCTTTAAAGAGAATCTGTATTGTTAAAATCACACAAAAGTAAACATACCAGTGTGTTAGGGGACATCTCCTATTACCCTCTGTCACAATTTCGCCGCTCCCCGCCGCATTAAAAGTGGTTAAAAACAGTTTTAAAAAGTTTGTTTATAAACAAACAAAATGGCCACCAAAACAGGAAGTAGGTTGATGTACAGTATGTCCACACATAGAAAATACATCCATACACAAGCAGGCTGTATACACCCTTCCTTTTCAATCTCAAGAGATCATTTGTGTGTTTCTTTCCCCCTGCATCTCTCATGCACTGAAGTTTCAGGCTGCTCTTTTCTTCCTGCAAACAGCTTTGCCCTTGTCTGTAATTCCTCACTATGTGAAAGCCCAGCCAGCTCAGAGGACGATTTATCCAGCTTGTAAAATATAAGAGAGAAGAGAGAAGCTGCTCTAATCTAAATAACACACAGGCAGTGTGCATAGAGGGGCCTGGAAGGGGGAGTTCATAACAGAACCACAACACTGAAGAACTTGGCAGCCTTCCAGACACAGGCTGACAAGTCTGACAAGAGAGAGAAAAGTTGATTTATTACAGAGACTGTGATAGTACAAAGTGCTGCAGTAAGCCAGAACACATTAGAATAGCTTTTGGAACTTGTAGGATGATAAAAAACAGGATGCAATTTTTGTTACGGAGTCTCTTTAAAGGTAATTATGCTGTTGCTTATCTTTTAGGGCAGGGAGGAAGTTCTGAGTTCATGTCCATTTTATGTACCATTGTGTGTCCGAAACATGTCTGCAGTTTGTGTTATGTTTTTTTACCTGATTTAATAAAGTACTGCTCACACGGTTGTGGACATACCCTACCTTCTTTCTGGACTGCTTCTGGGACTGAGTCACCTGACTCCTGCACTGATCGTAAGTACAGAGGCTTCACTAACTTGATGCACCAACTAGGGGTAAGATTGCCGTGCGCAGGCAATATATAGTTCCCTAAGCAACTCAGCCGTGCAGAATTCTCCTCTCTAAAGCACTCTCACAACAGATACCTGACACTAAAGGTGGGCATACATCAGGTGACTTGGCAGCCGATCGACCATCCAATTCGATTATTATAATCGAATTGGATGAAAATCAGTGCCGCCAACTGCAGGCCCAACCAACAAAGCGACCAATTTCGGGTTGGTCGCATGGTCGGTCGCGCATGCTGCGAGATGTCGGGCCGAAGTTGGTTGGTCGGGTGTGTGGCGGTATGGTGGCGTTTTCCGGAAGGAGCGACCAGACGACGAAACCCCCGCAGCTACCGTCGCTATGTATAAATGTGCCCGGTGTGTGCATTTTCACGTTACCTGTCCTGTAGCAGCCTCCGTGCGGTGTCTGTAAGCTCCGGGCGGCTCTCTGTACACAGTACTGGCGCATAGTGTCTGATGTCGGCGCATAGTGTCTGACGTCAGGCGCTATGCAGCAGTGGCGTGTACGGAGAGCCGCCCGGAGGATTACGGACACCGCACGGAGGCTGCTACAGGACAGGTATTGTATAAAGTACACACGGGGGGCACATTATAGATTGGGGGCAGCGGCGGTGTGGACTCAGCCATTCCCTGAAGATTTCATGCTGAAATCGGACAGGAATCGACCTGTAGTATATGGGTAGAATCAACAAAAAACAAATGTATCTCTAATCAGATTCGATTAGAGATAATTTTGTCGAATCTGAACATAATCGTCAGGTCTATGCGTACCTTTATCTTCCTGTGTTCAAATGTACAATAGATAAATAAAGGTCTGATTCTGACTAACCCCCTAGAACATCCTGACCTAAAATACTAGTGACACCTACTTACTAAGATGGAGACTCCTGATAATGGCATTGTCCTTGCTGTATGCCCAATCAAACAGCAGCACAAATTACAGCTTCATGTGGCAATGAGATCTCCCCTATAGAGTCCTTGGGAAATGTATAAAGCCATTATTCATGTATGGCATCAGATCCCATCTACAAGTGAAATATTACTCTACACACGCAGATCCTTGTTTAACACCTTATTGAAGTATTTAATCAGTGAGACTGCATATTGCATAAATTACAGGGCTGCCACAAGCTCTAGCAACAGGCTGATAAAGTGCTTGCAGGAGAGTCCTTTCGATAATGAATGACTAGCTGCGCAGTAGAAAAATAAATAACTGGCATGATGAACTGGAAACACAAAGTTCTTTCAGGATGAATCTGCAAGATGTGTGATAACAGGGAGGTTCTGGAGGCGCTGTGTGCTCTGCATGCCACAGGGCACCATAACAGTCTCCTCAATAACCTTGTAAAAGTCCTTACCATTTAAAGGGCAAATGTCCTTTTGCAGCGTATTCCTATGATACAGTATCTATGACTTTTTCCCTCGTGTTACTGCATATGCATTCATTGGCAACAACATTAATGCTGCCGACAAGCAAAGTGAATAACGTGATTGGTCATATTGAGCACTAAGTGAAAAAGTCGATTTTCAGAGGTGAAATACTGATAGCAGGATAAATGTGAAACTTTAAAAACCAGTTACATACTCACCTAAGAAGGGGAGGGCTCTGGATCTACCAATATTTAGAAAGTGGTCCTTCACAGTGAGAGTGGTTGAAATCTGGATTATCTTACCTAAGGAAGTAGTTATGGCAAACTCTGTATCTACATTTAACCACTTCAGGACAATAGGCTTGCACCCCCCTAGTGACCAGGCTATTTTTTTTACAAATCAGGCCACTGCACCCTTACAACTCAGCACACAACCCCCCCCCCTTTTCTGCCCACCAACAGAGCTATCTGTTGGTGGGCTCTGATCGCTGCTACAGTGTTTGTTTTTTTATATATTTTTTACTAAATGTGCCTTTTTTAAAATTTATTTTTCTCACCCTCCCTCCAGCCAAAGAGAGCGATTAGCTTTCATAGGCATCGGCCTATGAGATCCGATCGCTTCTGAGCCTCCCAGGGGACAGCCGAGTTTCTTCTTCAGGCATGTTTCAGAAATGGTTCAGAACCATACAAAGTAGTGTCACATACTCAAGCTTATATATAATTTTCTGTGGTGAAAAGCAATCAGATACCATGTTATGCTAGGTACACACGATACAATTTTCTGTATTTACCTGTCAGAACGTTTTTTCCAACATGTCCGACCTTAATACCGTTCGATTTTCCAATAGATTTCCATCCAAGTGAATGGAAATCGATTGGAAAATCGATCAAAATTAATATATGTTGAAAAAATCGATCTGTCAGGTATATCTAACAGAAAATTGTATGGTGTATACCTAGCATTATGCCGGGTATTGTGTGGTGTGTGCCGGGTACACACAATACGTTTTTCTCGCTCAATTCTCTGCTCGATCGTTTTTTTCTGCTTGATTCTCCTATTATGCTTTTTCTTATCTTTTTCCATTCACTTCTATGAGAAATCGAGCGGTGAAATGATCGAGAGTAATATCGGACATGACGGAATTTATCAATCGAAAGCATCTATCGAGCGGACAAAACGTAACGTGTGTACCTAGCATTACACTCTTCCTCTTTTTGAAATGGATCTCCTTAACTATTCATCCTGAGAGCCTTTGCCAATGGATAGAGACACACACACTAATCAAATTAGCTATTCATCAGTACTTGAATACAGGTATAGTCAAGTACTGATGAATAGCTAATTGTGGCTGAGAGCACACTAGGAAGTGCAGAAAACTATGTGTTTTCTGCACTGTGTGGTTTTATTTTTTGACAAGTTTTTGGTGCATTTTGTATGCATTTGCGATTGCGCTTCTTGTTTGCTTTCAAATGCTGTTTTTGTGCGTTGGAATAAAATACAGTAACATATTTGAAAAAACAAACAAAATGCATTTGTCTGTGTCTCCATTGAGATACATTATGTGCGTTTTACATGCGTTTTTAAAAAATGCACATATATGCGTTTTTCCATGCAGCTCATAGACTTTCATTAGCAGCAAAAATGCTAGCGTTTTCTGCAATGCTAGTGTTAATTTCACTCACTCCAATAACTTCCCACTGAAAACAACTAAAAAGTTGTATTCAACATAATTTTGAACTTTGTGATTCCCCACTGAAATGAAGGATAGAACCTGCACATTTTCCAAGATTTGTCTGATAACACAACTCCCATTGTACAAAGTATTTTTATGCAGCACTGCGGTGTTTTGGAGCTGGGTCTGGGTCTGGGCACCAGTTCTCCATTCAACTACATTGTACATCAAACTCATATGTGACAAATCAAGCTTGACACAGCAGCACCAAGTGCCGGAATTACAAAGCATTTGTGTGATTTTGGCCAATAATTATTGTTGTTGGGGGATTCTGGCACAGACAACAAGCAACCTTGGTACCAGGGATTCTGAACTTCTGCTTTGACAGATGCCCCTAATTAAGAATTGATGATCGGCCATGAAAGATTTTTTTTCCGTCTACCTGCTTTATCCCCAGATTCTGCAATGTTCTTCCTGATAGAACATTACAAGCCACTCAGCCCTTTAAACACAAACTGTCACTGCCTGCCAGCAGACTGCTGGCAAACCTATACGGACAGTAGCTTTGGCCAGCTAAAGTTGAATGCCTGTACCTATAGCTAAAGAAGATCAAAGGATAATTTCCTTCTATAACTCAATTTTACTTGGCAGGCCTGTCCCCCTGGAATTTCTAGCATCCACTATCACCCTTATTCCCAAACCGGAGCTGGATCCACTTCTCCCTTCTAACTATCACCCCATTTCGCTCTTTAACAGCGACTATAAAATGTTCATCTCCATCCCTGTGGTCTGTTTAAATAAATTCCTTAACCCCTTGGTCCACAAAGATCAGGTGGGTTTTATTCCCTTGCGGTAGGCCTCCGATAACATTAGAAAACTCCTCAACATCCTGCATCATTCTCATCAGTATAATAAGCCCCTGGCCTTCTTGTTGCTCAACATCCAAGCCTTTAATACCTTAAGTTGGCCCTATATGATCAAAACACTTCAGAGATTTGGTATCACTGGTCCCTTTCTTTTTTTTCAAATTTGTTTTTATTTGAGTTTAAATATAACAAGTACAGATAAGGGCCCAGAAAATCTGGGAGGAAGCAGTTGGTACTATACATTATATCAACAGTACTACAACATTATATTCAGGCACATTATCCATAGTTATTACAAATATCGTAGCGATATAAATTTAACAGGGTGGTTAGGGCCGCATTAAACCAAGCGGACAAATGAGGGGGGGGGGGGGAGGGGGGAGGGAGAGAACTAACATCAGGTGGGGTTCAATCCGGGCCAGTGGATTGGGATTCGCCATAGTATTTTAGGGTAAGAGAAGTGAGATAGGGGAGGTTCAGGGCCGAGAAGAGAGCCAAGTTTCCCAAGGGTCCCAAATCTCAAATAATGGGGTAGTTTCTCTAAGTGTGGAGGTTAGTTTTTCCATTATATAAATCGATTGGATTTTGTTAATTAGCTCAGATTTAGAAGGGGGAAGTGTCTTCCAACTTTTGGCTAAGAGGGTTTTAGCTGCGTTGCATACTTGGCCCAGCCATTTGTTTTGGGGTTTGCTGAGTTGGGGAAGGGGTTTGTGGAAAAGGGCTGACCAGGGGTTTGGTTGGATTTCTAGGCCCAATACTTCGGATGCTAGGGAAAAGCTCATGTCCCAGAAGTTTGCCACACACGGGCCAGACCACCAACAATGGGTTTGGTCCGCCTATGCCTGGCAACCCCTATAGCATAAGCTAGTGGGGATTAGTCCCCATTTAGCAAGCTGGGCAGGGGTACGAAACCAGTCATAGAAAATTCTGTAGCTGCGTTCTTTAGTGAGAGTATGTTTGGAAGAGCTGGCCATGGCGCTAAATATATGCTCCCAGTGCTTTTCGTCCCCAGGCCCATTAAGTCTCTCCAGCCATTTCACCATGGCCGTGGAGGGGGTTGAGTATTTAGTGTACCAGATGTCATAATATATAGTGGAGATAAGACCTTGTGGCAGGGGGTGGGAA
The DNA here is from genome assembly GCF_040937935.1 of Hyperolius riggenbachi. NCBI lineage: Eukaryota > Metazoa > Chordata > Amphibia > Anura > Hyperoliidae > Hyperolius > Hyperolius riggenbachi. Next base: position 105,112,927 of record NC_090653.1, read on the forward strand.
CAAGAAATAGACTCAATGGAGGAGCGCGATAATTGTAATCCTGCAGTTTGACGAGACTGGATAAAATGGCAGACTTGTAAGTATCTAAATATTTCAGAATCTGGCCAATCCAATTTTTCCTTAAGTTGGGGCCAGGGGAGCAGGGTCCCATCTGACACCATGTCATTGACAGTGTGGACCCCACTAGTTCTCCAGTTCCCCCAGACCAAGCCACAAACTCCAGGGGGGAAATCTTCGTTATAAAGTAAAGATTCGAGGACAGAGGGATGGCCCTTTGGGGTCAAAAAGTTTTTCAGCGTCCTTTTGATCAATACTGATTCGTTTATTGGAAAAAATGAGGAATTTGGACCCAGACAAGGTTTAGGGGTCCATAGAAGTGACTTTATTGGAAAGGGGTAGATGAGCTCCTGTTCTAGATCAACCCATCTTACCACGCCTCTGGGGGAGGACCACTGAAGGAGCTGTGAAAGTCTGGCAGCATAGTAATAATGTAGGAGATTGGGAGCTCCCAGTCCCCCCCGCAGTTTGTGGCGGGCCAAATTTGTGTATTTGATGCGGGGTCTGCGTCCCTCCCATACAAAGTTAGTGATCCTGGATTGCAACCCTTCTATATCTCTTTTATTAATTCTTATGGGTAAGGCTCTAAAAAGGTACAGAATTTTGAGGAGTAGTGTCATTTTAACTGCGTATATGCGACCTTGCAAGGAAATGCGAAAGTGCTGCCAGTCATCCAGAAGTCTGTGAAGTTTTTTAAGCATAGGTACATAGTTAAGTTTATAGAGATCTCCGAGATCCTGGGAGACTGTGACACTGAGGTATTTCAGCCCATTGGGTCTAAATTTGAAGCCAAAGGAGTGAGAGAGAGAGGTCTGATGTGCCTCTGTGAGACCAAACGGAATCGCTTCAGATTTAGAGTTGTTGATCTTAAACCCTGAGTGGGTGCAAAAATGTTCAATTTCTTTGAATAGATTTGGGACCGAAATTAGGGGGTTAGAGAGAGTAAAAATTGTGTCATCTGCAAAAAGAGCAGTTTTGAAGACAGATCTGCCAACTGAAATCCCAGATACGTCCGAGGAGCGCCTGACCCTGATAGCCAAAGGCTCTATGCATAAGGCAAATAACAAAGGGGAGAGGGGGCACCCCTGCCTAGTGCCGTTCTTAATAGGGAAGGAGGGGGAGGTAATGCCCATGTTGCACACCGAGGCCGTAGGGTTAGTGTAGAGACTTCGCACCCCGTTCAGGAATTCGCCCCCTATACCATATTTGAGCAAAACCAATCTGAGATACCTCCAGTCCACCCTGTCGAACGCCTTCTCCGCATCCAAAGATAGGAGCAGAGAAGGCGTTCGACAGCGCTTCATCCCAGCAATCAACCCAGTGATCCTACGGATGTTATCCGTAGTTTGTCTCCCCAGGACAAAGCCTGTCTGGTCCGGATGGATAACACTTGGTAAGAGGGGGTTTAATCTGTTCGCCAGGATTTTAGAAAAAATCTTGACGTCTATATTGATAAGGGAGATCGGTCTATAATTGGTAACCTCCGCTAGGTCTCTGCCAGGTTTAGGTATTACCACTATGGACGCCCTGGACAAGTCTGGGGGGAAATCTTCCTTACCCTTCAGAATGTTATTATAGAAGGTAGATAATTCTGGAGCTAGCAATTGTTTAAAAGTTTTGTAGTACGAAGCAGTGTATCCATCCGGGCCAGGGGCCTTGGATGACTTTAAGCCCTTGATGGCAGACAGGACCTCTTTAACTGTGATAGGAGAGTTTAATAAGAGGCTACTATCTGTCGGTAGTTTAGGGATAGGGGTATCGTGCAGGTATTCCTGGATGTGACTTATTGGGGTGCGGAGCTTATCCGTAGTGGTGCCATCATACAGTTGGGCGTAATATTTCTGAAATTCCATCACTATGGCGTTAGGGTCGTGAATCAGAGCACCCGAGCTGCTTCTGATGGGATGCAATCTGTTAAGTGTTAGGCGATTGCTCAATTTCCTGGCTAGCATAGTGTCTGGTTTGTCTCCTTTTTCATAGAATTTTTGAGCGGTCAGGCGCATGGCCCTATCAGCCTTCTGGAATAGGAGAGATTTAAGCTCGGATCTCAGAGTAGTGAGATGAGAGAGAGACACAGAAGGTGTCCCAGCAGCGTGCTTAAGCTCCATGCGCCTGATCTCATTTTTTAATTCAGTTATTCTAGCCATTGCCAGTTTACGTTTAATAGAAGAGATCTTAATCAGTTCTCCCCTGATAGTCACTTTGTGAGCTGCCCATCTGATCCCTTGGGAGGTATCACCCACCTTGTTAATATTAAAAAAAGAGGAGATTTCAGAGGCCACTTTTAGCTTGATCTCACTATCCACCAGCAGGGATTCATTAATGCGCCATGTGCTTTTAGGTCTAGGGGTCAGGGAAGAGAACTGCACCGAGACAGACGCATGGTCTGACCATGAGATCTCAGAGTGGTCCGCCTTAATTACTTCAGAAAGGAGTGTGGCGTCCATAAGGATGAAGTCGATACGTGAATATGTATCATGTGGGTGGGAGTAGAAGGTGTGCCCCCTCTCCCCGGGGTGAAGCGCCCTCCAGACGTCCCAGGTCCCAGTGTCAGACAAAAATTTCAGTAGGCATTTAGGAGGGGTGCGATGACGACCCTGCCCTCCGTCCAATGAAGCATTGAAGTCTCCCGCTAACAGGAGTTTACCTGCTCTGTGGGTGGAGATTTTGGAAGACAGGTTAGCGAGGAAGGGGCGCAGCCCCTCAGAGGGAGCGTAAACAGCTACTAGTGTTAATAGCAATCCGTTAGAATCCCCAACTAAGATTAGGTATCTGCCCTCAGGATCTCGGATAGTTTTGTGCACATTAAAGTTAAGCCTCTTATAAAGAACCACAGCCACACCGCATCACTTCTGAGGGGCGGAAGCATAATAAACCTGGGGGTAGAGTTTATGCCAGTATTTAGGTTCTTTTTTAGAAGTATAGTGAGTTTCTTGTAAAAAGATGATATCTGCATTGGCGTTCTTGTAATACTGGCATGCTAGGCGTCTTTTCTGGGGAGCGTTTAGACCCTTGACATTATGGGTAATAATGGTCATGGGGGCAGAGGAATCTGTATGCACAGAAAGGGGGGCCTCAGTATCTAAGGGTCTAGGGGAGCTATCTGTAGTTGCTATTGGTGTGGCCATGGTTCATGCAAAGAGTCAGAGACAAATGAAAACATAAAGATACTACCCATACATCCCCAAAAAACATATATAGTCGGTCCTACATATTTTAAAACTACGGCGATCCGACAGAAACAAAAAAAAAATAAAAAGAAAAGTTAAGGTAAAGATAAAGCAACAGGGCCTGTTAAGGTCCCGTTGGCCCGGGGAGGAACCACCTGAAACAGGAACAGCATATAACTGTATAACATTATTCTTAACGTTAAGCTGTAAATAAAACAATAACAAGAAAAAGAAAAAAGAAAAAGAAAGGGGGGCACTTATCCAAGTGTCCCGAGTGAGCATCGCAGGACTGTAGTGCTAAGACTACAGATCAGTTCAGGGCTATAGCACCCACATAAGTGTCAGGGCAGGGTGACGGGAGTGCTGGTCATAGCTCGCCACTTATATGTGTTGAGAGATATAGTCAGGCGCTTAGCAGGGGTATAATGCGAGGTGATGTGGTGGATGATCAGGCGTTGGAGCCCAGGGAAGCGGGGCTAGCAGGACTGCTTGAGGGGACATCAGACTGGCCTCTGTCTTGGGGGTTCCGTTCTGGAACTGTGGACCACGTGGGCCTTGGTGGAGAAAGTCTCTTAGGTGAAGCTGCTGCCGCTCCGCGGGGTGGCTTAACATATTTAAGGCCCAATTTGTGAAAAACCTCCGGGATAAAGCTGGGGTCGGAGATGGTGATTTGCCGACCATTGTGGGGGATAATCAGTTTGAAGGGGAAGCCCCACCGATATTTAATCCCGTGCTTGATAAGGGCAGTGGTCAGGGGTTTGAGTTCCCAGCGTTTGTTCAGGGTGATGGGGGAGAGATCCGGAAAGATCAGGATCCTATGGGTCTGAAAGTCCACATGAGGTAGGTTCCGAGAGGCCATGATGATAGCTTCTTTGGAGCTAAAGTAGTGGAGTTTGGTGATTATATCCCTGGGAGGGTCGCCCTCTTTGGGCAGGGGTCTCAGGGCCCTATGTGCCCGATCCATCCGCAGCTCTGGCTCTGGGAGATCAGGGACAAGGTGGCGGAATAGCGCTAGTAAAAAGTCTCGTACCTCCGTAATGGACTCGGGGACCCCCCGGATTCTGAGGTTGCTTCTCCTGTCCCTGTTTTCTTGGTCTTCCCTTGCCTCGAATAATGTGGCGATATCCGCACGCATCCCCTGGATATCAGCGTCCACCTGGCTGCAATAGGCCTTGACCCCCTCCAGCCCCTCCTCAACCTCGTGTACTCGCTCACCGAGAGCTGACAGTTCTTCGCTAATCTGCTTAACGGTTTCCGTTTTGGAGGCATTGATAAGCCTTTCAAGGTTCAGGTAAAGGGTTTGTAGGTCCGCTTTGGTGACTCTGTCAGCCTCTAAGTTCTTACCGCCTTGTGAGCTGCTCTCGCCGCTAGGCCGGGCGCCATCTTGGATTACGGTCCCCTTCTGCTTATTAGAGAAGAGCTCAGGGATTCCGGGGTCCGTGGGCGCCTGGTTTTTCTTAGGACCCATGCCGAAGTGCTCCGGATGTCTTGCGGGAGAGGATCGTAGCGAAGAGGGAGAAGGAGCGGGGTCAGGGCGTGCTGTAAGCGGCTAAGTTTGCCGGAGCTAATCCGCCATGCGTCTGCCCTGCACGAAGGTTAGGCGCCGCCACCCACTGGTCCCTTTCTTAAAGCCATCAGGGCCCTTTATTCCTCCCCTATAGCCACTCTTAAATTGCCGGTCGCTACGCCCATGTCACTATTGAACGGGGTACTAGGTAGGGGTGCCCTCTCTCTCCAGCACTCTTTGCCTTACGCATGGAGCCTATAACCCTTAAAATCAGAGAGGCGACAAATATCGCTGGGTACTCTCTAGGCTGCTCATCCTATAAAGTGTCACATTGCAGATGACCTGGACCTTACCCTTACTAACCTCCTTACTTCAGTCCAATCTCTGCTAAGCCTACTATCTGAATTTGAGCAAGTTTCAGGTCTAACTTGAGTAAGTCGGAGCTCCTCCCATGTAATATGCCTCAACAGGTCCCTTCTTCTCTAGCAACAACCTTCGTATTTAATATACAAAATAAGTATTTTAAATATCTTGGGATTCAGCTTACAAAGATGCCCTCAGATATGTTTGCTACTAATTAATCCTCCATTATATCCTCTCTTCACACTCTCCTCAAACTTCCATTGTCCCTCAGTGGTCGTATACATGCTGTCCACACTGTGCACTCCTACCCAAAATGTTGTATTATTTCAGAGTCCATCCTATACGGGTCCCGAAGAGTCTTGAACCCTTGCAGCATGACATCCTACCCTTTATTTGGAATAATAAATGCCCCCGAATTTCCCTTAAGCCTCTGCAACTTCCCAGGTATTTAGGAGGGCCTGCTGTTCCTATTTTATACAATTATTACATTGCAACTCAGTTTGCTTTTGTTCCTCCCACCCAGGCTGGGTCCCAATCCCCATTATGGATCAAGCTGGAATCCTCACTTGTCTCTTCATGTTCATTGGAATCACTGGTTTGGTCCAGTTTGATTCTTCACCTTACACAGTCCACACTCTGCTAATGTGGAAGAGATATATACGGTAGGTTCCCTCTTAACCTCTGCATAACCCCGATTTTCTGTTGAGTTTATCGGGAGGTCTGTCCTGGTTGTGAGGATTAAGGTTACTCAGGCTGGCTAATTATGTACAGGATAATAAGCTGATCTCTCATTTGACACTGATTACCTAATATAGTCTGAGCCCATCTCACCCTTCTATCTCATGTATCAGATTTACCATTATTGGTCTTCTTTATGCTGGGTACACACTATGAGATTTTCTGGCCGATTTACTGTCAGTTCGATTATTTCCAACATGTTCGATTTGCTTTCCGATCAATTTCCAAGCATTTTCCGAGCGATTTCCTATTACAGTTAACGGAAATCAATCGGAAAATGCTCGGAAATCGATCAGAAAGCAAATCGGACATGTTGGAAATAATGGATCTGACAGTAAATCGACCAGAAAATCTCATAGTGTGTACCCACTCTTCGGCTCCCTCTCCCCTGATCGTCCTGATACTTATTTTGAAAGGTAGTGCAGGGATTCAGAGCTCGATGGAGGAATAATTTTGTATCTTCATGGCCTCATTGCTGCTCGACCTGAGCACTATATGTCCCCAGTTTTGGCTAAATGGCACTCAAACATAAACTCGCAAATTTCCTCATCCAAATGGGGTCATTGCTTTTAGACCCTCCTGAAAGGTAGTTATTATTCTCTTCTTGAGACCTAACCTAAAGCTTCTCCATTAGGCGTATCTGACTCCTGTTAAGGTATCTCATATATATACCCTCACACTTCTAACCTTTGCTTTAGGGGCTGTGGAACCCGAGGCGATTTCTTCCATATGTGGTGGGAATGCCAGTGATATTTTCATTTTGGGGTCAGGTTATCTCTAAGGTGATTGGTGGGTCTCTTCCCCTTAGCCCCTCCATCCTTCTTCTAGGTGATAAACCTAACACTATGAGGCATCCTGTCGATTGCCTGGTCCAGCATATTGCTAACTTGGCCTGTTCCTATCTAGCGTCTAAGTGGAACTCTCCTGTGCTCAAACACAATTCGGTCATATCACGAGTCCACCGCTTTATGATTTATGAAAGAATGTTGGCCCTGGTTGAGGACAGGATGCTTCAATTCTATAAGACTTGGGACCTTTGGGTTGATCATGCTGATAATGTTGGACTGTCTTATCTACCATTTGTCTAGGTTTCCAAGCTTTGATTTCCTGGAACTTCATCTTCCCAGACTTTTTTGTGGCATGGCTATGACTTTGCATCTTACCATGATATGTTGGTCCCTGACGGTTTTGCTATTTTGTCTTTTTTTTGTTAATCATTGATGGTGTCATTTTAGTCTTCTTTGCTGTATTGTGCGCTCTTTTACAGTTGTTGGCACTATGCTACCTTTACTGAACTCGAGCCCCCTGTTTGGGGAAACTTATTGCACACTTTGTACAATCTCTTATGATCTCTGTAAATAAAAACTTGTTAAAACTAAAAAAGATCAAAGGATCGCACCCCAGAATGGTCTTACGTGGCGGGTGCAGAACAGGTAGCAAGCCAAAATCATTAACAGTAAGAAGGGTCCAAACACAGCTTTTAAGAAACTGCATTTATTGTTCCATTACCTAACACACATCTGACCATTTCACCAACGTTAGTTTCACGAACTCACATGGTCCCCTTTATCAAGGCACAGTATAGATCAATTCCTTAACAGCGGTGTACGGACTTTTCTTACTGTTCATGTACCTGCGGAGTCCCCTTCTCTTGCATGGAAGGAGTCTTATTGCATGGCACACCATCACAGGCAGCAGCCCTGAAAAGCAGTATGCACACCTTTCCACAGACTAAATTACTACATCAACAATCAGCTACAAAGTAAGCTGAGGTTTCTGACAGGAAAGTCCAGCAATGCCTACATGCATGATGGCACTCACTATCAGGGCTTTGGAGTCGGAGTCAGAGTCGAGGAGTCGGAGAAATTTTGGGTACCCGGAGTTAGAGTTGGAGTCGGAGGTTTCATAAACTGAGGCCCCAGAGTCGGGACTCAGATTATTTTTATACAAAATCCACAGCCCTGGTAAGTATTAAACTAAGGAGTCGGAGTCGAGGAGTCTGAGCCATTTTGGGTACCTGGAGTCGGAGTTGGAGTCTGTGGTTTCATAAACTGAGGAGTCGGAGTTGGATGATTTTTGTACCGACTCCACAGCCCGGCTCACTATAACAATAACTAAATCAGTGGGCAGACTGTCTTGCTGTGGAAGTGTTGTGTCCTACCAGTGTGACTAAGTCCAGTCCACAGCATGGAAAGATCATCTCTTAACAATGCAAATGCCAAATATGAAATATTAATCTGGAAATATATTACTGTACCAGATAATGCAGTGAATGGTTCTTATTTATATCTGTCTCTGCCAGCATTACAGGAACACTTGCAAGCAGTTATTTAAGACATTTTTCAGGCAGGTTCAAAACATCTTGGAGAAATAATATAGTTCTTTGGATCTAGGCTGCCTCAAGTGCTCTTTAGGTAATCCCAGACAGAGTCAATGATATTGATATTGGCTCTGTGGAGATGATACCGTGTCTTTCAGGACTACTTGTTCTTCTTGTTGCTGAAAACATTTTTTATGACGTTGGCTGTATGTCTGGGGTCAATGTCCTGCTGCAGAATTAATCTGGAATCATCACAAGCTTCCCTGATGGGATTGCATTATCTGCTGGTACTTATAAGCAATAAGGAGACCAAAGCCATGATTTTGACCAAATCCTCAATTACCAAAATGGAGTGCTTCCACCAATCTTCCCTGCAGGCACTCATTTTTGTGGCCTGGCCATACCTTGCTTTTGGAGAACAAATTGAAGCCAAATATTTCACATTTGGACTCAATGGTCACCTGCTGCATTTTTCTTCACACTAGTTTGTGAGATGCTTGGCTTTGTTTATACAGTATATTGGAGGTATATAATTTAAGATGCAAATCTTCTATAAAGACTCGTTCTAATTAGACTTTTCTAGACTGTATACCTTATTCTGGTGAATTACCTGATGACCTTAGCAATGGTGGTAGGTATGGCCACCCCTAGGGCACAGAGTCTAAGTTGTAATTGGTCTTTACCAGAGTATCCCACAGGAGATAATGTGCAACTACACCCTGTGAGCAGCAAAGTAATTTGCTGCAAGTGTCTACCAGGGATTGCAACACAGGAGACAGTATTGATAATATAGGCCAAGGTTTGGATAGGTCACAGAGTCAATAATATAGCAAAGGACAAAGAAGGTGGCAGACAGGGAACAGTTGATTATCAAGCAGCCGTTAACAACAAGGGCAGGAGACAAGATGAAGTCAACGATTCTGGAGCCGAATTTGCACTGAAGTAAAGAAGGCCTTTAAAGAGTAACTGTCGGGCATAAAATAAAAAATCATTCTTTATTTTTATCTGGTAAACAAGTAATAAGGATGCTAATCATGCAATCCAAAAGTTAAAACCACTATTACTTTTCTTGTTGATAAATTATCATTCCCCAGTTTACATGACTCTTATTTGGTACACAGAAAATTTGGTACACAAAAGAGAAGTTGCAGGGCATGCTGGGTTGTCTTTTTTTGCTTCTCTACTTCCCCTCAGACTTAACAAATGAAGCATGATTGGCTGAAGCCTCTTTCCCTCCTGTTTTCCAGTCCCACACCTCTGTTCCTCTCTGATTGGCCAAAATTTCTCAGGCTGAAACAATGCACTTTCTATAGTGAAGTCAGGCAGAGGAGACTAATGCTAGGTACACACCATACAATTTTCTGATGGATTCTTCTGTTAGATTTACCTACAACATGGAAAAAAGCTATCTGGTAGGTAAATCTAAGAGAAAATCTAACAGAAAATTGTATGGTGTGTACCTAGCATAAGGCTGCTTTCACAGTGGGCCGTTAAAGTCCCACGTTACAGCAGCCTATAACGCAGCCCAACTCACAGCAATAATAAATCAATGGGCTGTTCACTGTGCTCGCGTTGCGTTGGAGTATAACACAGCACGGTAAATGAAAGTGCAACGTGCTGTGCGTTATACTCATATTTGGCTGCGTTAGACTGTTTGTTTGGTTTTTTTTTAAATGTCCTGCATGCGCCGTTTTCGTTCGATCCGCATGCGTCAAAAAGTACACGACGTACGCATCAAGAGACGCATAACGCAGATCAAAGTAACGTTCAACTTCAAAGCTAACATGTGTTGCGTTAGGGGCACGTTATGCGACCTTAACGTCGCATCTAACGCAACGTCTTGGTGTGAAAGAGCCCTAAGGGCGGATATTACATCACAACTGGCTTCAAAATAGCCACAGTAAATATGGAAACTGTCTAAAATAGGATTCTCTACTTCTCCCTTATAAAATTCACAGGAATCATAATGTGGACAGTGCAATACATATGTTATGTAAGTAGAGCAAGTATTTAACTACCGTACTTACATATTTGTTTTTTCTTCCTGAGATAGTATAGCTGACAGCTACTCTTTAAGCATGTACCAAGCTGTTTATAACTGTCAATGCCTACTGCACAAAAGAAGGGCTGTCTGCGCTCTGAGGAGCCACACAGATTAAGTTCTTGTTTATGCACAAATGGTTATGGTAACTCATGGAACTGGAAATGCAAAAATTAGCAGAGAAAAATATGGGTATTTCATCTGCTGCACTAAGTTTCCTTGGCCAACCACCACATTTTCTTTAGTCTTCAGTGTTACTGTGTTCTTTGTGTTACTATTGAAGGGCTTGGACATAACATCTGCAAAACACTTTTCTTATTTGGAATTTATGCTTGTGATAAATATTGTTGGTGCAGTAAGACCACTCAGTATCTCATTGTTATGCTCAATCTTGCCATTGTGAAAGATTTTTTTCTTATCCTGAACTTTCTTCAGGGAGCACAACTTGTCAGCAGAACATGACTTATTTTATCACCCAGTCCCATTTCTTCCATTGAGCTAGTTCTGTTTGGCATTCATTTCTCCTACAGACCTGATTCTCTTTGGCAATGTGTTGTACCCTAAATTGAATCTTGTCAATTATTAGCATCTGTTTGGAATAACTTTTTAATCATGCACTAGACTGTGTGCAAGTGTACCTAAGTGTGCCTTAAGTATGGCATTACTATAGCTTTAACTAGAAAGTGTGAAAGTTACATATGCAGTAAATGCTCTATACAATTTGTGAATATTTACATTTGTTTGTGTTTCGAAGTGTTCAACAGTGATTGCACTTTACAGTTATTTGTGCAAAGCAAGTCTATCCATCTGCTCAGACTAAAAACAATACACTCCCTATGAGCCCAATGTTGAAAATATGTGCTGAAGGTACATTCCTTTGCCCAACCCACAGCAATCATTGAGTATCCATGATGGATTTTCAAAGCTATAAAAATAACAGCTGAATGGATGCTATGGGCAACAAGAAATGCTTTCCCTCAACATAGTTTTAAATCTTCAGAGCTCATGTGGCTTCTTCTCTAACTTATCTGATCTCTGAAGCTGTTCAGCTGGATGTTCTGTTACAGGTGCAGCCACTATGAGGTAAAGGGATTATACACACTATGGGCTTGATTCACAAAACGGTGCTAACTGTTAGCACGGCTGTTAGCACAGGTTTTCACGCATTTTACAGTGTCTTCGCATGGAAAAACGATTTTTGCGCACAAAAAATGCGTTCGCGCATTTACTCAAATTTTTCACGCATTAACATTTGCGCGATAATGCAATTTTATCACACAAATGTGGTCGTTTAACGCGCAAAAAATTTGCATTAACGCGCGAATGCAAATTTTCGTGCGCGAAAACCGTTATCGCGTGAAATTTCGCGCGAAGCACTTTTCACAGCGTGCTAACACTTAGCACCATATTATGAATCAAGCCCAATTATTAATAATAATAATAATAATAATAATAATCACCTAAAGACAGTATACATATACCAACATAGAGGATGATAAACAAAGCTTATCTGGAATTCTCTTTCCTTGGGCTGGTGCATGAACCTACGGCAATGTTACTGTGCTCAGGTAGTGCATGGCAGTATTACCGAAGCTAACAACAGCAAAGTACCGCACATTGTGCAAATTAGCGGGATCCACAGTACATTGGTAATGTGAGCGTTGTTATGGTAACACGCCTTGTTACTGGCTTAATGCACATTGCCATAACAACTCCGGTGCTACCCATGTACCATGGGTTGAATTAACTGCGCCACCTGCAGTACTCTGCTGGCATTAGTACTGGTAATATTACTGCCGCTTCCTGCATCCAGCCCCTTATCTGCCAAAAACATACTGAAAATAGGGTGTAAACGTTTTATTGCACTTAAAGGAATCATCAGGCAACTATATAGCAAATCTGATTTACTTACCCGGGCTTTCTCCAGTCCTTCGCAGCTGTCTGTCCCACGCTGAGAGCTCTGTTCACAGCCACTGGCCCGGGGTCCCTGCACGGTGCAGAGGACGACCTCGAGGTCGTCCTTACTACGCCTGCGTGAAGCGCCGCTGTCAATCAAGCCCACGTCGTCAGCGGCGTACTGCGCAGGCTCAGAACTACTGCACCAGCGCAGTATGCCGTGGACAACGTTGGCTTGATTGACAGCTGCGCTTCATGCAGGTGCAGTAAGGACGACATCGAGTTCGTCCTCTGCACCGTGCGGGGACCCCGGGCCGGCGGGTTTTTTTTTGGGGGGGGGGCGGACACTAAAAGTTATAACATTTATTTTACAGATAAAGTGAAAAATCATTAAAGAGGGATATTTCATGAGATAAGGCTGTGTATACACACTAAATAAATGTCATCCTCAAGGTGGAAATAGATTTCATTCGTTTTACTGCATTGATATCCGGTCAGTTACATCATTTAATGGAATCTGCTAGAAATTGATGCCACAAGCAATTTCCAATCAAACAAACAAACAAACAAAGTTCACATAAGGAGTCTAGCGCTACACCTCACACATACAAGGTTCTAAAATATAGAGTCCAGCAATAAAAGTTGAAGCTGCCCCTTCTGGTCACACCTTTATACACTTAAAACAGAAGGTATGGCGCTACACAACCAAGTTCATGTGATTAAATTTGCATAAAGAGGCATCAACCGCTGAGTCCGCATCTGAGGATCACAATATAATAACTTCTTATCTTCATCTATCCTCCACCATCACCCGGTGTGCAGACACTCACCAGAAGGACAGACCTCAATTAGGTCTATCAGCGCTTTGGGACACTTCGGGCCGTCCCCCACCACACCGATCTGCTGTATGTCACCACCGGAACTGATTCTCCTATACTTTCCCCTTCACATTAGATGCCGACTTCCATGCACTTGTTACCTCAAAACAAATGCCTCACATAGTGTAAAATCAGCGATATTTATTTTTATATAAAAAAGATTGCACTTACAATTTTCCTTCTTTTAAAAAAAGCACAGAGTTTGTTTGATACGGGCTCTCCCCCGTTTTGTTGGGCCCCGGCTGGCACTTGTAGTCCCTCTGCTGAGTACGATACGGTGTGCACTCCCGCTATCCCACTGCTCAGGACGCCGCTCTGCCCACGTGGATCAGCTGTTTCTTCCGCATCAGTAACCCCGCCTTACATGTTTCGTCATAATGACTCATCAGAGGCTGGGGAACTGTGCGGAGAAACATCCTTTTATGCAAATCTACCTTCCCTTAGCGTCATGGCGCCTTTCTCCACCCTCCCAAGTGCTCCCCTCCTCCCCACGCCACGAGAGCCAATCATCAGGCCTCACGCGGCAGCCCCTCCTACACCTACGTTCCCCTCACATGTAGACATGGCGCCGCAGCGTTCCACTGAAGCGTTCCACCACTCCAACCTACGAGTGGGGACGCAGATCAATCCCAGCGCGCCATGTCAAAAGGTTTATATATACAGGCGGCAGAAAAAGAAAACCATCCACAACAATATCCCCACAGCCCATAACTGTCAATAATATTACAAAACCTTGCCCAACGCAACAGAGGAAACTCCGCTTACAGTATAACATTAAAATATACAAAATGTTAAAACTTTTCCTGACGACCATAGGAATTAGCATAGGAATTAGCATATGGGGATTCTAATCCCCCAAAAAACACTTAATATCCACATCAATGTTCAGCCCACCCGGGGTTAAAGTACCCAAATTATAAATCCATCTGGTCTCCTCCTGGGAGATGGACTTTAACCTATCACATCCCCTCCAGTTTGGGATCAATTTATATATGCCACAAAAAGATAATAGACTAGCATCACAAGAATGTTCTTCTCCAAAATGTGCAGATAAACTATGATTTTGAAAACCTTTTTTAACATTACGCGTGTGTTCCCCCATACGCTCCTTAAGGGTGCGTGTGGTACGACCCACATATTGCCACCCACAGGGGCACCAGGCCAGGTACACCACGTAACGATCATTACAGGTTATAAACTGTTTGATTTTAAAAGCTTTACCATTAGCAAAAGAGACAAAATTATCCACCTTTTTAGGGCTACCTTCCCGACAAGCCTTGCAGGTTCTACACGGGACAAAACCCGGTCTCTGCCAATCCCTAGGGATCAAATTAGACCTAGGGGGGTCCACACAACTGGGTGCTATCATGTTTCTTAAATTTCTAGCTTTTCTATATATAAATTTCGGTTTTTCCGGTATGATACCCCTTAGAACAGGATCTGTTTTTAAAACCCCCCAATGCTTCCATATTATATTTTGCAACCATTTATACTGGTCACTATAACCTGTAATAAACGAGCACTCATATTTGTTGGGATTATCCCGATTTTTTTGCCCATTAATTAATTCTAATCTATTTCTATCCCTTACCTCCCCAATTTCCCTCTCCAAATCATATGCCCCATAACCTTTCTCCTCAAATCTTTGTTTCAACACCAGTGATTGGGCCTCATAATCATTAATCTCAGTACAGTTCCTGCGAAGGCGCAGAAACTGTCCTTTCGGTATATTCCTTTTCCACTGAGGGTGATGACAGCTTGTCATAGGAATATATCCGTTTCTATCAGTAGGTTTGAAGTAATTTATAGTGTGCAATGAATGACCCCTAACAATTATTTCTAAATCTAAAAATTGAATTTTTTCACCATTAAATTGGGCTGTGAGTGTGATACCCCTATCATTATTATTAAGTGATTCCAAGAATACCCCTAAACTATCCTGTCCCCCCTTCCACACAAAGAAGAGATCATCTATAAATCTATACCAGATTCTAATATTGCTATTATTAACTATCCCCTCCTCCCACATCCCCATGAACAAATTTGCTACACTCGGTGCATGGCTGGCTCCCATGGCACAGCCCTTGTGTTGTGTATAATATACTCCCTTGTGCCAAAAATAATTAGACTTAAGTGCAAAATCCAGTAACTCAATAAGATAATTTGCCTGTTCCCCCTTAAGATCATCATCCTTTTTCATATAGTATTCCACAGCTTTTTTGGCCCAATCATGACCTATATTTGTATAAAGTGAGGCCACGTCGGCCGTTACCAATAAATCACCCTTCTCAATCTTTACTCCTTCCAAAACCTTCAATAGATGCGTCGTGTCTTTCAGAACATTAGGAAGGCCCATCACCAGTGGCTGTAGGAAATAATCAAGATATTGTCCCAACCTGTGGGTAACGGATCCAATACCACTGATGATGGGCCTCCCGGGAGGATTCTCAGCATTTTTGTGAATCTTAGGGATTTGATACACAATTGGTATTCGTGGGGTGTTGGGGATAAGAAATCTAAACTCTGTGTCTGTGAGCATTCCAGAGTCCAACCCCCTCTTCAATATGCTTCTGAGTTCACTCATGAGCTTGCTCGTGGGGTTACCCCGGAGTGACCTATATGTGTCACAATCCCCTATCAACCTATCCAATTCTCGTTGATACATATCTTTTGTTAAAATAACAACCCCCCCCCCCCTTTATCGGCTGGTCTCACTACCAAATTTTTTTCCTCCAACATATCCCGTGCCACTTTTTGTTCCCATCCGGTTTTCATGTCTGGGATCTGTTTCAAATCATCAATTACCAAATTTTTAAATACATCTATAGCATTGTATCCCTGATCCTGTGGAAAAAAGTTTGATTTACTCCGAAATTCTGTATGTTTAAACATGGAAGGTTCAGAAACACATTCCCTCCCTTTTGGACGCCCACTAAAATACTTTTTTAGATGGAGTTGTCTCGAAAATTTATTAATATCCACATAAGTAGCAAATTTATCCAATCCTCTTTTAGGTGCATACTTCAAACCTTTATCTAACAGTGAAATTTCCCTTTTATCCAATGATTCACCACTCAAATTATATATACCCACCCCTATAGGTTTCTCTTCTTTTTTATTCCTCCCCCCTCCTCTTCTTCCTCTTCTTGTCCTCTTTTTCCTGAATACCTCCTGTATCCCATTCCCTTTTCTGACCACCCCCCTCCCCTCCATTCCCCCCGCCCTCCCCCTGGTCGAACCCCTAAAAAAGGTTCATATGTTCCCTGGTGCTGAATAGGGTCAAAACGGTTAAATGTGGTTACATTATATTCCCCCCCATAATTACCATTATTCCTAACCATATTATAATCACGTCCCCTTAACGAGAGATTTCCCCATCCTCTCTGAGCTCCTCCACCACCCCTTCCCCTATATTGATACTTACCTTCATCACCTCCGTGATTCCCTATTACCTGTACATTCCTATTGTCAAAACCTCCTCCTCTACCGCCTCCTCCCCTTGATAATTCCTCACTAATTCTAATCTCTTCACTCATCCTTTGTATTTCTATTTGTCTTTCCTTTGCCATTTTTTCCTCCTTTCGCTTTATCTGCCATTTATATACCTCTTTCTTTCTAGTGGCTTCAGCGTCCCTTTGAAATTTTTTCTTTTTCTCTACAATAATTTCCTTCTCATTCTTTGTCATCAAGTCACTAAGTTTCTGGGATTTAGTTTTATATTCCTCTGTTCCACTATAAGGGTCAAGGTTTTTCTTTATATTTTCTATTTCTACTCCCAATCTCTCTAATCTCCTATTTTTTCTTTTTATAAGAACCTTCACCAGTCCTTGGCCACATTTATTAAAATATTCCTCCCATTCCTGGTCATTTTCATCATTATCCTCTCCATCATTAGCCATTAATTCCCACCTTAACCTTTTGGGTATAATACCCTCCTTATCATATTTCGTAAGGGTGGCCACATCCCACCATGTAGATTGTTCCTTGGTCATCACATTCTGCAATCTTTTAAAATCCTGTTCCATATTAATCACAGTTTCCCCATTATCTATAAAAATCTCATCTAAATTAATCAATCGCTTAGCTCGCTGTTCAAACACGTCCGTCATTTTGTATATACACAATACCCGAAACAAAGGGTGCGCTACTCCTTGTATAATAAAAGATAGTTCACATAAGGAGTCTAGCGCTACACCTCACACATACAAGGTTCTAAAATATAGAGTCCAGCAATAAAAGTTGAAGCTGCCCCTTCTGGTCACACCTTTATACACTTAAAACAGAAGGTATGGCGCTACACAACCAAGTTCATGTGATTAAATTTGCATAAAGAGGCATCAACCGCTGAGTCCGCATCTGAGGATCACAATATAATAACTTCTTATCTTCATCTATCCTCCACCATCACCCGGTGTGCAGACACTCACCAGAAGGACAGACCTCAATTAGGTCTATCAGCGCTTTGGGACACTTCGGGCCGTCCCCCACCACACCGATCTGCTGTATGTCACCACCGGAACTGATTCTCCTATACTTTCCCCTTCACATTAGATGCCGACTTCCATGCACTTGTTACCTCAAAACAAATGCCTCACATAGTGTAAAATCAGCGATATTTATTTTTATATAAAAAAGATTGCACTTACAATTTTCCTTCTTTTAAAAAAAGCACAGAGTTTGTTTGATACGGGCTCTCCCCCGTTTTGTTGGGCCCCGGCTGGCACTTGTAGTCCCTCTGCTGAGTACGATACGGTGTGCACTCCCGCTATCCCACTGCTCAGGACGCCGCTCTGCCCACGTGGATCAGCTGTTTCTTCCGCATCAGTAACCCCGCCTTACATGTTTCGTCATAATGACTCATCAGAGGCTGGGGAACTGTGCGGAGAAACATCCTTTTATGCAAATCTACCTTCCCTTAGCGTCATGGCGCCTTTCTCCACCCTCCCAAGTGCTCCCCTCCTCCCCACGCCACGAGAGCCAATCATCAGGCCTCACGCGGCAGCCCCTCCTACACCTACGTTCCCCTCACATGTAGACATGGCGCCGCAGCGTTCCACTGAAGCGTTCCACCACTCCAACCTACGAGTGGGGACGCAGATCAATCCCAGCGCGCCATGTCAAAAGGTTTATATATACAGGCGGCAGAAAAAGAAAACCATCCACAACAATATCCCCACAGCCCATAACTGTCAATAATATTACAAAACCTTGCCCAACGCAACAGAGGAAACTCCGCTTACAGTATAACATTAAAATATACAAAATGTTAAAACTTTTCCTGACGACCATAGGAATTAGCATAGGAATTAGCATATGGGGATTCTAATCCCCCAAAAAACACTTAATATCCACATCAATGTTCAGCCCACCCGGGGTTAAAGTACCCAAATTATAAATCCATCTGGTCTCCTCCTGGGAGATGGACTTTAACCTATCACATCCCCTCCAGTTTGGGATCAATTTATATATGCCACAAAAAGATAATAGACTAGCATCACAAGAATGTTCTTCTCCAAAATGTGCAGATAAACTATGATTTTGAAAACCTTTTTTAACATTACGCGTGTGTTCCCCCATACGCTCCTTAAGGGCTGGAACCCACAGGAGCGCTTTTGGCAGCGTTTTGGCAGCACTGCGATACGCTAGCAGTTTGCCAAAACGCTGGGCTAATGTTAATGGATGGGGCAACTTCCACAGGAGCGTTTGCGTTTCTCAGAAACGCAAACGCAGGACATGCAGCATTTTGGGAGCGTTAGCGCTTCAATGCAAAGTATTGAAACGCTAGCAGAAACGCTCAGCAAAACCTAAACTGAGCGGTTTTGCTAGCGTTTTGCGGTTCAGCACACTGTAACAAAATGAAAAATAATTCACAGGACCAATCAGGATAAAAAAGCAAAACGCAAAACGCTAGGCACCCGCTGGGGAAAAAAATACACTGTTGCAAAACGCGACCGAAAACTCGCATGAATCAGCTTGCAAACCGCTCAGGCAAAACGCTAGCGGTTGCGTTTAGCGTTTGCGGTTTGCAGTGGGTTCCAGGCCTAAGGGTGCGTGTGGTACGACCCACATATTGCCACCCACAGGGGCACCAGGCCAGGTACACCACGTAACGATCATTACAGGTTATAAACTGTTTGATTTTAAAAGCTTTACCATTAGCAAAAGAGACAAAATTATCCACCTTTTTAGGGCTACCTTCCCGACAAGCCTTGCAGGTTCTACACGGGACAAAACCCGGTCTCTGCCAATCCCTAGGGATCAAATTAGACCTAGGGGGGTCCACACAACTGGGTGCTATCATGTTTCTTAAATTTCTAGCTTTTCTATATATAAATTTCGGTTTTTCCGGTATGATACCCCTTAGAACAGGATCTGTTTTTAAAACCCCCCAATGCTTCCATATTATATTTTGCAACCATTTATACTGGTCACTATAACCTGTAATAAACGAGCACTCATATTTGTTGGGATTATCCCGATTTTTTTGCCCATTAATTAATTCTAATCTATTTCTATCCCTTACCTCCCCAATTTCCCTCTCCAAATCATATGCCCCATAACCTTTCTCCTCAAATCTTTGTTTCAACACCAGTGATTGGGCCTCATAATCATTAATCTCAGTACAGTTCCTGCGAAGGCGCAGAAACTGTCCTTTCGGTATATTCCTTTTCCACTGAGGGTGATGACAGCTTGTCATAGGAATATATCCGTTTCTATCAGTAGGTTTGAAGTAATTTATAGTGTGCAATGAATGACCCCTAACAATTATTTCTAAATCTAAAAATTGAATTTTTTCACCATTAAATTGGGCTGTGAGTGTGATACCCCTATCATTATTATTAAGTGATTCCAAGAATACCCCTAAACTATCCTGTCCCCCCTTCCACACAAAGAAGAGATCATCTATAAATCTATACCAGATTCTAATATTGCTATTATTAACTATCCCCTCCTCCCACATCCCCATGAACAAATTTGCTACACTCGGTGCATGGCTGGCTCCCATGGCACAGCCCTTGTGTTGTGTATAATATACTCCCTTGTGCCAAAAATAATTAGACTTAAGTGCAAAATCCAGTAACTCAATAAGATAATTTGCCTGTTCCCCCTTAAGATCATCATCCTTTTTCATATAGTATTCCACAGCTTTTTTGGCCCAATCATGACCTATATTTGTATAAAGTGAGGCCACGTCGGCCGTTACCAATAAATCACCCTTCTCAATCTTTACTCCTTCCAAAACCTTCAATAGATGCGTCGTGTCTTTCAGAACATTAGGAAGGCCCATCACCAGTGGCTGTAGGAAATAATCAAGATATTGTCCCAACCTGTGGGTAACGGATCCAATACCACTGATGATGGGCCTCCCGGGAGGATTCTCAGCATTTTTGTGAATCTTAGGGATTTGATACACAATTGGTATTCGTGGGGTGTTGGGGATAAGAAATCTAAACTCTGTGTCTGTGAGCATTCCAGAGTCCAACCCCCTCTTCAATATGCTTCTGAGTTCACTCATGAGCTTGCTCGTGGGGTTACCCCGGAGTGACCTATATGTGTCACAATCCCCTATCAACCTATCCAATTCTCGTTGATACATATCTTTTGTTAAAATAACAACCCCCCCCCCTTTATCGGCTGGTCTCACTACCAAATTTTTTTCCTCCAACATATCCCGTGCCACTTTTTGTTCCCATCCGGTTTTCATGTCTGGGATCTGTTTCAAATCATCAATTACCAAATTTTTAAATACATCTATAGCATTGTATCCCTGATCCTGTGGAAAAAAGTTTGATTTACTCCGAAATTCTGTATGTTTAAACATGGAAGGTTCAGAAACACATTCCCTCCCTTTTGGACGCCCACTAAAATACTTTTTTAGATGGAGTTGTCTCGAAAATTTATTAATATCCACATAAGTAGCAAATTTATCCAATCCTCTTTTAGGTGCATACTTCAAACCTTTATCTAACAGTGAAATTTCCCTTTTATCCAATGATTCACCACTCAAATTATATATACCCACCCCTATAGGTTTCTCTTCTTTTTTATTCCTCCCCCCTCCTCTTCTTCCTCTTCTTGTCCTCTTTTTCCTGAATACCTCCTGTATCCCATTCCCCTTTCTGACCACCCCCCTCCCCTCCATTCCCCCCGCCCTCCCCCTGGTCGAACCCCTAAAAAAGGTTCATATGTTCCCTGGTGCTGAATAGGGTCAAAACGGTTAAATGTGGTTACATTATATTCCCCCCCATAATTACCATTATTCCTAACCATATTATAATCACGTCCCCTTAACGAGAGATTTCCCCATCCTCTCTGAGCTCCTCCACCACCCCTTCCCCTATATTGATACTTACCTTCATCACCTCCGTGATTCCCTATTACCTGTACATTCCTATTGTCAAAACCTCCTCCTCTACCGCCTCCTCCCCTTGATAATTCCTCACTAATTCTAATCTCTTCACTCATCCTTTGTATTTCTATTTGTCTTTCCTTTGCCATTTTTTCCTCCTTTCGCTTTATCTGCCATTTATATACCTCTTTCTTTCTAGTGGCTTCAGCGTCCCTTTGAAATTTTTTCTTTTTCTCTACAATAATTTCCTTCTCATTCTTTGTCATCAAGTCACTAAGTTTCTGGGATTTAGTTTTATATTCCTCTGTTCCACTATAAGGGTCAAGGTTTTTCTTTATATTTTCTATTTCTACTCCCAATCTCTCTAATCTCCTATTTTTTCTTTTTATAAGAACCTTCACCAGTCCTTGGCCACATTTATTAAAATATTCCTCCCATTCCTGGTCATTTTCATCATTATCCTCTCCATCATTAGCCATTAATTCCCACCTTAACCTTTTGGGTATAATACCCTCCTCAATTTCCAATCAAACAAACAAACAAACAAACACAGAACATTTATATTGCGCTTTTCTCCTGGCGGACTCAAAGCGCCAGAGCTGCAGCCACTAGGACGCGCTCTATAGGCAGTAGCAGTGTTAGGGAGACTTGCCCAAGATCTCCTACTGAATAGGTGCAGGCTTACTGAACAGGCAGAGCCGAGATTCGAACCCAGGTCTCCTGTGTCAGAGGCAGAGCCCTTAACCATTACACTATTCAGCCACTGCATCAACCAGTTTCCAACCTAAATCCATTCAGTTATCGACAGTGGTCCATTAGCACGTCGCTAGCGGCGTTCAATTCAACGGTTGACTAAGCTACTCTCACCTGACCATGTCGCGGTTCCAGTGTCTTCTCACCCCGCTAGCTACTTCTTCTCTTCACTTCTGTGTCCCGGGGCGCCGGAAGTGACGTAACCGAGACCAGAGGCCTCTAGTTGTAACGTAAGGTACGTGTCACGCATCCACTAGAGTCTGTATTCACATTACACAGACACTCCGGACTTGGGAGTGAAGAAGGAGCAGCCAGAGATTAGAGAAGAGCCTGGGACCATGCGGCGGACAGGTGAGCTACACCACACTGCCCCTGGGTGGGGGGAGAATGGGAGACCCAGTAGGCAGGCACAGATTTTCATGCTGAAATCTATTGAAAATATGTGTGTAGTGTGTCGAGGGATTCATATCGAGCAGTGTATGGCCTCTGTTGCTGAATCGTTAGGGTGACATTTTGGGGGATGATCCTGTGCTCTTCAAAAGCAAGAAGCCCTGATGAGCAGTGCTAGAGAGTGACACACCTGGCGGGTAAACAGGAAAACAATCTGCTTTTTCCTCACTTGTAATGTAGCGATCTGGCGTGCTGTTAGGCAGTTGTACAGAAGCTCGATTCTTGGACAAGAGCTTGCAGAACAAACGTCTCAGCTGAACGCAGTGTGTGTAGGAGGTTTAAGTTTTGTGAATCATCTCCATAGAGTCACACATCTTTTGTCAGATACAGGAAGAGAGAGCTTCTTACCTGCTAGTGTAATGTACTCCATTCCATGATTCAATCTGTAAAATATTAGAGGAAATGACTTTAATCATCAGCAACAGTCTATCAATTAAAATTCCAGTCTGCATGCGAATCACGCTGTATGAATCAGGAGGAGCTTCATTCCTGACAGCAGCCAAATACAAACATATCAGCCCCTGTGCATCCGGTCTTCCAAGACACTTATTATTTTGAATGGTTAGACAATATCAAATTGATTAAAGAGGAACTTTAACCCAGGATTGAACTTTATTCTAATCAGTAGCTGATTCTCCCTTTCCCATAAGAAATCTTTACCCTTTCTCGAATAGATCATCAGAGAAGTCTGTATGGCTGATATTGTGGTGAAACCCCTCCCACAGTGTGATGTCATGACCATGGTCCTGATAGTTTGCTGTCTCTGAACTGTGTTGCATTGTAGGAAATAACAGTTTTTTCCAACTGCCAAGCAAACAGTATCTCCCTCTGTGCACAGAACTTTCAGTAAATGAACATTCCGTACAGATGGCAGAACTAAAGAACTATCACCTCCAGTAATACATTTCAGAATGCAAAATCAGGGTGAGGAAAGTTTTTACAATGGCAAGCACTGACTAAATAATCTATGAATTAAAATAGTAAAAAAAATATCAATTGTATTCATTATGTAATTTTTACTACAGTTCCTCTTTAAAGGTGTAGTTTTTATCCTATTTAAATAATAAAAGAGCAATAAAATTGTTTTTAATTGAATAAAAGGACATACTGACAACAATAAGAATTGTAACCCTACTACAAAATATACCATCCTCCTAATATGTACCAAATACAAAGCTAAGCAACCTCCTCCCCTCTTAACATGACCCTCCTCCTGATCACTCTTGAACATGGCCCCCTCATGAAAACAAACCCTTCTGCTTCTTCTTTAAAGTGGATCTGAACTCTTATGCTGGATACACACGTTGAGATTTCCCGTTCGATTCCCGGGATCGAACGGATCGAATCGATTATTTCCAACATGCTCGATTCTGATTTCGATCGTTTCTGCCGTCGATTTGCATGTTAAGTATGCCAAATCGTCGGCAGAAACGATCGAAATCCGAATCGAGCATGTTGGAAATAATCGATTCGATCCGTTCAATCCCGGGAATCGAACGGGAAATCTCAACGTGTGTATCCAGCATTACACAGGACAGAAGGAAAACATAGAGAAATGCACCTTTTATGTATTTAGAAGGTTAGCCTGTCTAATTTCCACTCATCTGTGTCTAATCACAAATTGTAATTTAATCTCTCCCATGTCAGCTGACTGCCACGGCAGATAAGCTCATTTGAAAGCACAGGGTGTTAACCATATGTCTTCCATGAATCAGGAAGTAGAAACAGTGCAGATTTATTGTAGTATTTGTATCAGCTGTAAAAAAGAAATGCTTTTCTTTGAAGGTTATCATATTGTTGCATATTTTTTAGAGCAGAGAGGAAGTTCTGAGTTCAGGTCCATTTCAATCAAACTACGTACACACCAAAAGATGGGATTGTGTGAAACAACCGATGAACGATCGTTGCACGATCTATCTTTCAAGATGTGCACACAATGTGATGTGAACAATGTAATGATCAGGATCATTAAATGATGCTGGATCTAGGCAAAGTACTACAGACTTCGTAGACACATTGTTTAATAAATCGCTCGTAATTTTGTACGTAACGCTGACTATGAACAATTATCTACAGAAGTGATCTGTTGTGATGGTAATTTAAACCTTCTCTCTCTCCCTCCCTCTCCCATTTACAAACCCTTACACACTGCATTATGTCAACGTTTGAAGGCTTAGTTTATAGTGAAAAAGTAACATTTTAGGATGGTGCGTTTGCAATTTTCTATTGCGTTTTACCGCGGTTTTTTTTACGCAGATGCGTTTTTCATGCGTTTTGCGTGAGTTTTAATGCGTTTGCGGTTCGCTAATGTAAAACGCTTATGCGTTTTCAATGCGTTTTTTATTTAAATTTATGCAAATCACTACAAAGACAACTGGAAGTGGAAACACATCAGAAATCTTCAATTAATTAAACACGCATTAAAAAACACATGCAAATGCAATGCATATGCGTTACCATAGACTTTCATTATGTGCGTTTTGGCAGCCATCCTGCATACTATGCAACACTACCAGCGTTTGTGAAATGCATACTGTAAAAACGCATTCAAACGCAGCTCCTTCTGCGTCCCATAGACTAACATTGCTGCATAAAATGCAGTGTTTCCCTCTACACTAGCATTTCCGCTATGTGTGCACCCAGCCGAACAGTGAATACATATGTTCAGGATCAGAAAGGTAATCCTTCAAGAAACTACTGTTGGTGCATATAAAGAATATCACTTACGTCTCAAACTATTTTAGGTTGTGTTTGAAGATAGCAACAGTGGGTAAGACCCAAACAGTTCATAGGAAGGAGTTCCAGAGGAAAGGAGAAACCTTTATTAATCTTCATTCAAATCTTCTTTCCTCTATTGTTTTTCTCAACTCACTTTTACAAGCCTGCATAGCTGTGTGTGTTGCACAACCGTCCGCCTGTGCTGAATCCCCACCCCCTCACCATGTGCAGGCTCCACGTGGCTAGTCATGTGACCATGTTTACAGAGTACGGCCTGTCTGTCAGGAACAGGGTTATAATGTCACAGCCTCAGCACTCTGACTTCTGCCTGGGAAGCCAATCGCTCAGTTGCAGACAGTGCTGACGTCTGGGAAATCTGAGGCCCAGAAGCAAATCTTGTAAGATGAGGCCCGCCCAGCTCCTAGGAAACAAAAGGGTCTTGTCCCACATGAGAGAACAAAGACACAGCAGATGCTGCCATACTCCTGTCTCCATAATCCTTTCAAAATGGCTATGCATCTGCTAGCCTGTGGCTTTTGTGCTGCAGAAGCTAAGGACTGCGCCATATTACTGTACAGATCTGGCTAGTCAAATTAACAAGCACTGCACACATTACACAATAATTATGTTACAAATGTTTTACTATGAAAGGAAACTACACATCATTGGTGCTCATATTGTAATATACATTTAGCATTAAAGATACAGATAATTTGCAAAAATACACAAATAAAATTAAAGGGTTGTCTTAGGCCACGTTCAAGGTGGTGCCTTGCAGTGCGGCATAATGGCTGCTTTGTAACGCTTGCATGTATAGGTGGCGCGCCGATGCACCCCCTATAGCGATGTCCACAGTGCAGCGGGTGCGTAAAAGCAAAATGCATGCTTTATCAGGTACAGTGAAGCATATTTTTCATTGACTATATGCGACGCAACATGGCTGAAATTACATTTTTCTTAAATTGCATTGCGTTCCTGTCATACAGGGAATGCAACGCAATGTCCAACTCTGAATGTGGCCTTAAAGACAACCTGCCATTTAAAATGACTTCAGAATAAAGGTAAGTACACATGCACAATTGCTGTTGCCCACAGGGATTGGGACTTGGTCGGCTGACAGTTCTTGGCTGGATGCTGAAGAGACACGTCCCCAGCCTACAGGCTAGCAGCATGTTCTGCTGCTGTGGAGCAGGGGAGGAGCACAATGTGTGGTGCACAATGAAGATTCCCCCTCACTTCCTGTCAAGTGACACTGTGGGTTTCAATCTGAGTACATGGTTTTGAGAACGAAGTGAACATAAGCAGTACAAACTTACCCTTCTTGCACACTGCAAGCGATTCCGATTCAGATTCCGCTTTTTAATCAGTTTTTACCTCCGATTCAGATTCAGATTTGCAGTGTGCAAGGAGCAAACTGCAAATCTGAATCTGAAAAACAGATTAAAAAGCGGAACCTGAACCTGAATTGCTTGCAGTGTGCAAGAGGCCTTAAAGTACCCCTGAAACCTGGTTTAGATAAAAAAAAAAAAAAAGATATTTACCTCAGTGGTGGGAAGAGTCTGGAAAGTCCAGAGGCGTCATGTATTCCCAGTGCATTGAAGCACCCGTTTACTGTATGTATGGATAGCTGGAACGGAGGTAAGTATCTAACTTTTAATTTAACATGCTTTAGAAATACTTTAACAAAGGACTGCTTATTTGTTTTTCTAGTGTTTAGGTTAATGAAAGCATTGTGTATAAAACAATGACTTAATGTGTCATTTTTACTCTCTATGATGAGATATTTGCTTGCCTATCTATACCATAGGTATGTTGAGTACTTGCTGCTGACGCAAGTCAGGAAGTAAACTATTTGACCCGGAAAAGAATAAATACAATGCATTTATTCTTAAAAACGCGAACGCAATCGCTGCACAAAACAATTTTGTGAGCGTTTTGCGTTATTCCTATACCTTCCATTGAGGCGGAACTGCCTAAAAAAGGTAAGGCAGCGCTTTGCTGAGCGGATCGCAAACAAACTGCTCAGATGAGAACTCTCTCGTATGGAATCATTGCACAAGAGTTTTTGGGGCAATTTTGAAAATCGCCTGCGCTTGAAAAAAAGGGCAAAAACACCTTTAGTGTGAACGAGCCCTTAGGGTGTAACCTTAAAGCGGACCTGAACTCAGAATGTCCTCTCTGCTCTAAAAGATACACAACAGCATAATAACCTCTAAACAAAGAACATTTCTTTGTTACACCTGATACAAATCCTAAAATAAAGCTGCACTGTTTCCTACTACCTGATTCATGGAAGCAGACATATTGCTTACAGCCTGTGCTTTCAAATCTGCTTATCTGCCATAGGCAGTCATGTGACTCGGGGGGGGGGGGGGGAGGGGGGAAAATTACAACTAGTGATTAGACACAAATGGGGGGGGGGGGGGAATTAGACAGGCTAAACTCTCTAAACACATACAGGGTGCATTTCTCTATGTTTTCCTTTTGTCCAGTGCAAGAGTTCAGGACCACTTTAAGAAATGAATAGAGTACACAACATGATCATGTTGAGCTGCCACTAAATTACATCTATTCCAATATATAAAACTTTACGGTTTGTCTTGTTTCTCAGAACTCTATACTAAACCATGTTTCTCTGATTGGTGCACTCTATATTTAAAGTGGACCTGAGCTCTTGTCATGGACAGAAGGAAAAAAATATAGAAACACACCCTGTATATACATAGAGAGTTTAGCCTGTCTATTTCCCCCTCATCTGTGACTAATCACCACTGTAATTTGATCTCTCTTTCTTTTAAGGTTATTATGCTGTTGCTTATATTTTAGAGCTGAGATGACGTTCTGAGTTCAGGTTCGGTTTAAATCTAAAGGATTTCGTGCAGCTAATGAGTCTAGCTAAAGGACACATCTGAGCACCATTAAAATAAAAAAAAAATTCACTTACCTGGGGCCTCCTCTATCCCCTGCCAGCCGTGCAGTGCTGTCGCCTCAACTCCGCTCCCCTCGGTGGCCCGGGGTCCCCTCCGGCGCAAGATACTCACTGCACCTGCGCAAGCGGCTCTCAGAGTCACGCTAACGTCATCCGGGCTGTACTGCACAGGCACAGTAGTTCTGTGTCTGCGCAGTACAGTCTGGATGACGTCAGTGCGACTCAGTGAGCCACATGGTGAAGCTGGCAAGGTCTAAACAAAGTAGTTCTGTGCCTGCGCAGTACAGTCCGGATGACGTCAGCGCGACTCAATGGCAAGGTCGGCATCTGCACCGGAGGGAACTGGGAGCCACCGGAGCTGTGGCAAGGACACAGGATGACTGTAAGGGGCTGGAGGAAGCCCGAGGTAAGTGGATTTTTTATTTTTATTGTGCTCGAAACCTTCTCTTTCAGCACCACTAGGAGGGTGGGGCTACATTCAATATACAGCAATATTTAGATATAGTAAGTGTTTCTAATGCTGAAACCAGGAAAAGTACTGTTAAAGTGAGTATCCTGAATAATTTACTGCATTCTATATGTACTACTGCACTACTATGTCACTATAGTGCCTCTTTAAATATGACTGGTTGCTATAGGTTACTGCACATGTACTGTACATCGCACGTCATACAGGTTTTGCAAAAAAATGACTTTTTTTGGGATGTGACTATACAGGAAGGAATGTATACCACCTAATAATTAGGATGTATAACTGATAACTAACAAGCAGACCAATGCAGTTATCGGAATACAGGGGCGCCAAAAGAATAAAAGTATCTAAAAAGTTTAAAAATAGAGGAGGCAGTGGTGGACTTACCTTCTCCAAGCAGACACAAGATAATATTGATGTAATATCAATAAAGCAGTTTATTTATGCACTCCACAAGATCAATGGAGTTAGTATATTTATAATTATCTTGTCTACCTTAATAATGTAAATGATTAAAGAAAAAAAGAAGGACGTTTTTATTCAGAACTACAATATCAAGGAAATAAACAGAGTCTCTCTGTACAGTCAGCAGTAATAAATGCGATTACACAACCTACGTTTGACTTGAACGATGAAAAGGCTGCTTCCTGTGTCAGATTACATTGTTACATTATTCCTTGGAGACCATACAACCCCAGGGAGATGATGTATTATGACATCATCACCAGACAACTCATATTCTTAGGCTTGCCGATAGCTCATGATTCACTATCAACTGAATTACAATTCTTAATCAATAATCAGACCCTGCATCATTATATATCCATTAATTTTATTAGGCAGCTCTTTATTTAAGTACCACTACTTTGGAAAAAATGTGTACTAAAATTACTTTTTACTTTAAGCCAAAAATAAAAGTTGCACTAATATATGGTCAGCGTGCTAACAACAACCTCTCTGCAGGTCAGAGGTGTCAAACTCAATCAGGCAGGGGGACAAAATCTAAAACTTAGGCCTGGTGCACACCGAGCGGTTTTTGTAGCGTTTTCCAAACCGTTGCCGCCTGTGAAAACGCGTGGCTAATGTATTTCAGAATCAGAATTTATTTCGCCAAGTACAACGGTGAATTGTACCCGGAATTGGTTTTGGCGCATACAGGGTCGTTGGTGAAAAACAGAAAATAGCATGGTACATACGTAGACGTGGGACAAGCATACATAGGGCAACATTACAGTTTGTGCGTACATTTAAGCAGAGCGTCGTATACAATTAAGCATAGGTACATACGTATAAACAAAAGCAAAATCAAAGCAAAAACAGAGCATTACAGCATACACGTACAGTAACATAATACAAACCAAGCGTTACAGCATACACGTACAATTTACATAATACACACATAGCATAGCAAGACATACACTGATAGCGGGAACAGAAAAAGAGTGGGACTGGAGGAGCAGCCTGAGAGCTGATATGAGCGCTGCCATTTTCGGCACTGGACGCTACACAGCGACGCGCTCCCAACTAGACAGGTGCTCCGATTGTCCGCGGAAAGTAGAGAGGATGCTGGGGGGGGGGGGGATCGTGATGGAGGCGGCCAGCAGGGATCACTTGAGCCAGGTTGCTCGAGGAGAATCGCTCCTATTTCCAGGGTCCGCATGGCTGGTTGATGGGGGCACCTTTGCTAGGCAGCAGTGTTGGACAGCAGTGGTGGACGTGGGGCCTGGGGCCGCCCAGGCTGGGCAGCAGTGGTGGACATGAGGCCGGGGGGCACCTCGGCTGGGCCCCATTGGTGGACTTTGGGCCGGGAAGAGGGCAGGCAGCAGAGGTGGACAGTCCAGGGGCAGCATACCTTCTCTGTGGCTGCGAGGAGCAGCCACAGGCCCTCCATCAGCACGGTGGCAGCCTGGTCGTGGTCGTATTCCTGGTGACTGGGGAGCCGCTGCAGACAGGCCTCCTCCGCACGTGGCGGGTGACCCATGTGTCCTTGCTGGTCCCTGGGCGACCCATGGTGGAGGGGGACCGGCAACCCCAGCAGTCCTGTGATGGGGAGGTCTCTGGGAGAGGTCTCCGGCGGCGGCCCTGGTCGGCAAGTGGTGGCGGCGGAAGCACGTGTTGGCGGCGGGGGCATATTGCGGCTTCTTCCCAGGCGGCAGCCCCCGACAGTCATGAGAGCCACCGCTGCCCCTCTCCGTGTGGTCCCCGGCAGGAGAGGCGGAAGCTATGCAGCGTGGAGGCGGCGTGGTGCTGCGCAGCGCTGCGTGGTGCGTGCGGCGTCCCCTGGCTCCAGAGCGGCGTCCCGGCTCCCCTGGCAGCAGTGATGGATTCCCCGGGCAGCAGTCCTCACCCCGCAGCACGCTCCCTCCCGATCCTCCAGCAGCCTGCGAGGCACTATCGTGGCCCCTGCATCATCCTCAGGTGGGTGGAGGTGGTCGGGAGGTCGCCAGAGGGGATGTTAGGGGAAGGGGAGACAAATAGACCGGAGCCCTGTGGCCGTGGCGTCCTCACCCGGCGCCATCTTGGAGGCATTTCAATGGGATGGGGCACACCAGCAGTTTGAGGTTTTTAGCAAACCGCAAACGTGGGTCCTCCAGCACTTTTGCGGTTTGCAGAAGCGTTTCTGCCTCAATATAAAGTATAGTAAAAGCTAAAACCGCTCTGGAAAACGCTAGATCAGAGCGGTTTTCTAGGCGTTTTTGTTACAGAAGCTGTTCAGTAACAGCTTTTACTGTAACAATATTTGTAATCTGCTCCAAAAAAAGGCATGTTTAGAAAACGTCTCTAAACATGCCTAGAATCGCTTTGAAATCTGCTCCAAAAACCTCAGTTTTGCTGATCTGCTAGCGGTTGCGGTGTGCACTGGGCCTTAGTCTAAGTTGCAGGCGAAATTGTTTATTAAGATTTCACATTTGGGTATTTCATAGTCTGAAATAAAGTGGTGTAGCTATAGTGGTGGTGGTGGTGATCTTTGCTCCTCCCCTTCTGCAGAGTAGCGCAGTGGAGCAGTTTTTAATTTACCTGCTCCAGTGTTACTTTGGGTCTCCTTTGATCTTCCTGACAGCCACTTTATGCTGCATACCTCTGGCTCTGAATCCATGTCATGTGATTGGGAGCTGAATTTGTGGAAGTATAGATGCTCTCAGTTATAACTGAAAGAAAACTGATTTTCAAAGTAAAGCCCATGTTTTCCTATGGCCTCTTTTACACTTAACGCGTTTTAAAGAGAACCCGAGGTGGCATTGTATTACGTTAGTGGGGCACAGAGGCTGGTTGGTCACACTAACACCAGCCTCTGTTGCCCCATCGTGCGTCTCAAAGACCCCCCTGCTCGCCGCTATACCCCCGCAGTGCTGGCGACACGCAGCGTGTCGCCAGCACAATGTTTACTCTAGCGCTGTCTGTCAGTGCCGCTCCGCCGCCTCCTCCGCATCGCCGCTACCCGCACTCGTCCCTTCCCTCCCGCTGATTGGAGGGAAGGGACGAGGGCGGGTAGCGGCGATGCGGAGGAGGCGGGGGAGCGGCGCTGACAGACAGCGCTAGAGTAAACATTGTGCTGGCGACGCGCTGCGTGTCGCCAGCACTGCGGGGAGTATAGCGGCGAGCAGGGGGGTCTTTGAGACACACGATGGGGCAACAGAGGCTGGTGTTAGTGTGCCCAACCAGCCTCTGTGCCCCACTAACGTAATACAATGCCACCTCGGGTTCTCTTTAACTGAAATCTTCCTCCCAATGCACTGCTATGAAAAAAACGCGTACCAACGCGCACAAACGCGTACCAACGCATACTAACGCACACTAACTGATTAAGTGTAAACAGGGCCTTACTCTGCTGTACTATGTGGGCAGATGGTGTCAGGGGAAAGCTGTGTGTTTTACCAGCCAAATGGGGGGCTTTCAATCCAAGGAGGGGGCCCTATGCTAATTTCATGGAGGGGGCCCCATGTTTCTTTCAAGTAGGAGGTCCTGTGGGTTGTTGCTGCACCCTAGCTCAAACTGGCAATGCTTCAACCAGAAACACTGTCATTCTGGATAGGGAAGACATTGTACTGTTCTTCAGCTGCTTACAATAATACACATTTGAAGCTTTCAAGGGCCACATAAAATGGCAAGGAGGGCCACATCCCACCCGTAGGCCTTGCATTTGACACCTGTGGTTTAGGTCTTTATATCTGCTCAGCAGGCCATGGTTGAATATCTTTTGTTTGCTGCAATCTCTATAATTTCAGCTCCAAAGCAGTATAATAGTTTGTATTGCTGTCTGGGTCCCCGTTTTGGAGAAATAACTTTACTTCCTTTTTTGACAGAAAATATTGCATTTCTTCAACAGAAAAAGAGACAGCATTAAATAAAGCCTTTTTTGCACAGCACGGAAGTGTTTGCAAAGTATGTCGATGCTGTTTCTCATTGCCTGTCATTTGGAGCCTCCAGGATTTGCACTAGAACCCTGGGAATTCCAGGAACAGGAAGTGAAGTTAAAGATCCTCTAATAGGGATACAGACGCAATTGAGACCTTCCACACTATACCCAAAATTAACAAATTAACAAAATAAAGCTTTGGCTTCATGTGGGCCACAAAGATTAAATCAAACTGTAAAATGTCTCTGGCGATAATCCAGACCTCTGATGAGTCATAGATGACGAAACTAGTAAGGCGCAGCTTCCGTAGGAGTGTGAGCTGGGAGACACGCTGCATGTGAAGGCGGACGCTGCCGAGACCTCTGAGGATTTGTTTATATGCGCATTACTCAACAAGACTTGTGAGTGCACTGAAATGTTTTTAAACTTTTAATAAATACAGTATTACGCTATGTAACGTTTGTTTCTGAGTTTCAAGGGATCCGTTAAGAGAACTGCAAATTCAGAAGGTGGATCTATGAGAGTTTTAGCTGATCTTCTACAAGTGGTCAGCAATTAGATCTGGTAAACGTTTAACAGTACCACTATAGCACTGGTGGAGGTCTGTCACGCTCTGATACTGCACCTATGGGAGTGTAATATTGGATGTCACGTTTCTTATGGTTGAAGCTGGATTACGCTATGTCTCTTTATCCCTGTTTGAGTTTCAGATGCAAGCACATATAGACATCGATGAGATATCAATAACATGCTATCTTTGCCGATCTGTAATATAATCAGCCTGCATAATCGGTGAGAGTACCCAGTGTGGGTCTTTGTCTGTTTGGTGTTTTATGAAGATATCTAGAGACTGGAACTGTTGCCATTTACGAGATTTATATGTTGAGCGCCTGCACAGATTATTATATCGCATATTTAATAGGGTGTTTACCCCTCACTGTGTGGCGATCCATACACACCAAAGAACATTTATGATAGTGACTGTATTGGATTCTGCACATATTGTTTAATTGGATATATATTTTGCACTTATTGCCTGGTTGGAGGAGCGCTCATAGCCACATCTATATTACAGTTGAAAAATGCCATTATTTCATAAATCTTTTTTTTAAATTAGCTCCTTAGAATAAGTGTATTTTATATATATACATATATATATATATAAGTATCTTCTAAATGGAATATATTCTTGTCTATGTTTTTATACATTCTTGTCTATATTTTTACTTGTACAATAAGAATTTGCATTAAAGCTAATGGGAATCCTCGTTAAAAAACGACTTACTAGATACTTACCTAAGGAAAGGGAAGGCTCTGGGTCCTAATAAGCCTTCCCTCTCCTCTCCCAGTGCCCTCGGTGCAGCGCTGGCTCCCCTGTTTAAATCCCCCACCGCGGAGGACTTCGAAAGTTTTTGGGGACCAAGTCCTCCCGAAGACAGGCGGCTCCATACTGCGCACGTGCGAGTGCGGAATAGAGGGCACACTTGGGCTCCCGAAGACCTTTCAAAGTCACCTTCCCCTGGCGGAAGGAGCAGTATTTGACCAAATTAGTCAAATACTGCACCCGGGGACAGCGCAGCACCGAGGGCACCGGGAGAGGACAGGGAAGGCTCATTAGGACCCTTAGGTAAGTATCTGGTTTCATTTTTAACAGCATGGTTCCCATTCACTTTATGGTTTGTTCATATTGGTGCAGATGCAGAATGGAAACGGAACAACTCGCGGATGCGTTCTGTCCATTCTGCATCCGGCTTGCGCAAACCGACCATTCCACATCCGTTCCATGTCCGCAGCGTCCCTACATTGGCCCATACGCATTGCCGCTCACCTGTCTCGCCGCCACTGCTCGTCCCACGCTCGGTCCCTTCAGCAGCCAGGAGGCCAGCAGAAGCATGGCTCTCCATAGGCTGTAACAGACCAAGTCTCCCTAGCAACAGGGAGAATTCTCATTGGTCCAAAATGAACCAATGAGAATTCTCCCTGTTGCTGAGGATTTCCATCGGTCTGCTGCAACTCAATGGAAAATCCCAGACTACCGAGCTCTTCATACCAAACGGCGGAGATGGGTGGCGGGACACGTGAGCATTACGTCACGGCGGCGGAATGGATGCGAGGAAAATGGGCGACGCAGATGCGGCAACTGGCCTAGTGAGAGCGGACAGAGTCATACACGGATCCGTGGTTTTAACAGTGGAAGCGGTCTTATTTTTAACATAGGATTCACTTCCTAAGTTTTGGAGGAGCTGTGTGAACCGAGCCTACAGCTGGCCATACACTAGGCCGATTACCCGCCGATCGACACCAGATTTGATCACTAGGATCGAATCTGCTGTCACATCGTTCACGCTAATAGATCGATCCCGTCGATCGCTCCGCGCAGGAAATTACAGTCGATCGCCCGCGGTAGGGAGCGCATCGCTAGCGGCGTACGATCGACGCAGGTATACATTACCTGAAGCTGGCTCCCGGCATCTTCTCCGCATCACCTCCCGGCTGGCATCTTCTCCGCATCACCTTCCGCATCAAGGCATTGGGCATCCGTGTATAACTTCCTGTGTCACTGGAAAGTCAAATAGAGAGCGCTCTATTTGAACTTCCGCTGTCACTGGAGTGACAGAAAGTTATATGCAGATGCTGGATGTTGTGATACGGAAGGTGATGTGGAGAAGATGCCAGCCGGGAGCCGGGAGCCGATGCGGAGAAGATGCCCGGGACCAGGCTTCAGGTAATGTATGCGGGGGGCGGGGGGACAGGCGACAGCAGCAGCTCAGCAGATGGTGAATCGGTTTCAGGCTGAAATCGATTCACAATCTGTTTGCAGTAAAGGCAGCCATATGATCCCTCTCTGATCAGATTCGATCAGAGAGGGATCTATTTGTTGGTCGAATCTGATGGCATCGACCAGTGTATGGCTACCTTAAGTGTTGGTATATAACTGTATTAAAAAGCATGTTGACAAGTATAATCTGTGCATATATAAACACAGTGATATACGTGACACTGGGATAGTCTCTTTTGCTGAGCTTCAGAAGTTGAGAGGAAGTTGATGCTCACAAATGTTTATGATTCAAAACAAATTATACTTTGTCTTCTTTGTAAAAACAGCAATGCTATTATTAAGACTGATGTGTATCATATCAATGTGTAACTCACTCTTGTAATCCACACGTGCCCTCGCACAAAGATCAAGTAGGAAGGCAGACAATGTTATTTTACTTATAGGAAATGATTGTGCATTTGGGTTTGTTTTGTGGGGGAAACTTGTTTAGATCTGCCTAGCCTGCAACTGTCTCTTGTTTTTTTTAAGCAGACCTGAACTCAGAACTTCCTCTCTCTAAAAAATAAGCAACAGCATAA
The DNA here is from genome assembly GCF_040937935.1 of Hyperolius riggenbachi. Taxonomy (NCBI): domain Eukaryota; kingdom Metazoa; phylum Chordata; class Amphibia; order Anura; family Hyperoliidae; genus Hyperolius; species Hyperolius riggenbachi. The sequence continues at coordinate 105,149,283 of NC_090653.1, forward strand.
TAACCTTACAAAAAAAAACATTTCTTTTGTTACAGCTTACAGAACTCCTGCAATAAATCTGCAGTGTGTCTACTTCCAGCTTTCACGGAAACAGACAAATGTTAACATCCAGTGCTTACATATTAACTGTGTCTGCCAAGGACTGCTGAATTTCTGTGCTGACAAGGCTAAAAGATCAAATTACACTTGTGATTACTTACAGATGAGGAGGAGTTAGACAGGCGCTTCTCTCTAAAAATACACAAGGCACATTTCTCTCTGTTTTCCTTGTGTTCTGTGCAAGAGTTCAGGCCCACTTTAAAGGTACATACACACGTCTGATTTTTCCAAACGACTGGTCGTTTGGACGTCTGAACAACCAATCATTTGGACGTCAAATCGAGTGTGTGTACAAATGATCGTTCAGCTGATAAGACTGGATTTGACTGATCTGCCAAGCGGATCCATCAAAACCAGCGTTATCAGCTGAATGATCATTTGTACATATGCCAGATTTGAGATCCAAACAATCGGTCATTCAGACGTCCAAACGTGCAGTCGTTTGGAAAAATCAGACGTGTGTACGCAACTTAAGGCCCAATACACACTAAAACAATTGTTTGAGACCTAAATTGCGAGTGTGTGCAGGTATCTCTTGACAATTGCCAACAGCTGATTGGCTATTGGGCATACTGGAAAACCATGCCCAATAATTATTTTATAACACTACAGGCACTAGCAGGTCACTTCTTCTCTTCCCCTTCAATAAGCCCAACTGCACAGAACCAAAAAGTGTGTTTATATGGAGAAGGCTATTCAAAACAATAAAAAATGATTGTTTTAGATGGCCATAATTACGTGTATACAGGTCTTTATACTCCCTAGGTCCCCAAGCCATCATTTGCACCAAGAACCCAGTTTCTGTGCGAGACTTGGAGAGGATCTGTGTACTCTCTGTTGGACTCCTTGTAACATTTAGTGTTTAGCTTGGCAAGAAACTTGCAACAATATGGAGCATGAGACCAGGAGTTGAACATAAATGAGTTTCTTAATTCCCTGCATGTAAATAAACAGTACAAGAGTCAAGTGGAAGCCAAGTAGTTCTAATGCAGGGACTTCTGCAAAAAAACATACATACTGTATATGAATGGACTACTTCAGGCCCTCTAAGATAAGAATAGAATATGGTTATTATTCATCCCACTGAAATCTTGGCTGATCTATGTAAAGTATGCAGCACAATTAAAAGATAAGGGATGACGCTCACATGAACTTGTCCTATACCAAGCTCAGAACAATACACAAATGGTCACGAAAATTCAAAAGTGGTTGATTGTTTTTTTTCTTACTTTGAGGAGGTCTACTCCAAATGAGCCCAAACCAAGCTGATCAGGGCAGCACAGTGGTGTAGTGGTTAGCAAACTCCCTTTGCAGCGCTGCGTCCCTGGTTCAAACCACAGCCAGGGCACTATCTGCATGGAATTTGTATGTTGTGTCTGTGTAGTTTTCCTCCAGGCACTCCAGTTTCCTCCCACATCCATAAACATACAGATAAGTTAATTGGCTTCGCTCTAAATTGGCCCTAGACTACGATACATACACTACACAATACATACATAGACATATGACTATGGAAGGGATTAGATTATGATCCCCTCTGAGGGACAGTTGGTGACATGACTATATACTCTGTACAGCGCTGCAGGACATGTCTGCGCTATATAAATACTACATTATTGATTTCACCCAAATCAAACTTGTTTTATAACAGACATATTAATATTGCAATTTTCCAAACTTTTTGGTTGTGTAAGGGAATATTTCTCAGCACTAGTGAAGTACCTACCTCTTTACAAAAGCTGATATTCACTAAGTGCAAATAGGAATGTGTCATGTTATTTCAACTACCCCTTGACTCATACATTTATTACCTGGTCATAATTGCATATAAATTGCATGGTTTTAAATAGTAAATTATACTTTATGGTTATACATGATGTAGTACTTTATGCAACTCAAAACTGAAATAAAAAAGCTAGATATTAAAAGCACAGACCATAAGCATCCCTTGGGGTATATGTTCTATATAAGACAGCAGTAATAACAGTCACATATTACCCCTAGTAAATGATACCTGGGCATTACAGTAGTGGGACAGTTGAGCATTGTGATTCCAACACATGGCCTACAGTCACACAAATGAACAACACATAGCTTGACAATGGCCCAAGGCACATCTAAAATGACCTAACTTGGTCCATGTGTGGCCTTCTTTGTTTCAGCTCAGTGTTGTGTTGATCATGCCATACAATGTCCGAGCCAGCTGTTACCCAGCATACAGTGGGCTCATGTGAATAAGGTTATAGCAGTGCTATTTATAAAAAGCAAATGTTCTATCTCTAGGTGTGTTGGGTAAACAATGGCATGGTGGCTGTTGTATCATTAAAGATATGAATACCTGTCCTGCTCCTAAATGAGCGGTGTAGTCAGGCAGCCAGGCGAAGATGGTGTATGTAGGGAGTGTATATATAGGGACGGGAGATGTAGCATGCATAGGCAGCAGAGGGACAGCAGACACACTGAGGACACCATGTCAGCTGGGCACACAGAGGATCACATAAACACTGCACTGTGTTTACACCAGGTCGGGTCAGCTGGGGATGCGGCTGTCAGCCTATGTATCCCGCCTCCCCGCGGCCTGCCGTGTCCTCCCCCTTCCCCGGTGCCCCCCGGTGCGCGTACGTTACCTTCTCTCCCAGCTCCGCCGCTCTCCGTCCCTTTGTCAGCAGCCTCTGGCCGCAGTGCCGCCCCGGAGCCACAGCCGTGACGTCAGAGTTCCTGCTGCGGATGCCGAGCTGCTGCTGCTGCCGCCTCTGTCAGTGGAGCACACAGTTCACAGGAGTTCAGCTCGTTCATCATCAGGGCATGCATGGCGCAGACATCAGTCACCCCTCTGGGCACCACTCATCAGTGGCATTCACTGATGTGTCACCAGAGAGCTGGATACACGGTACAGATCAGTCACCTGTCACCAAATAGCTCAGTGCCCTCTACAGATCATTCTCCTGTAACAAGAGAGCTCTCTACATTGTATGCTACATCAACAGAATCACTGTACCATCTATCTCTACCATCAGAGAGCTGTAGTGCACTGTACAGTTTATCCACATATCATCAAACAACTCAATACCCTGTGCAGATGACACTGATTACCCAAGAGCTCAGTGCCCTCTATAAATCAGTAACCAGTTACTTACAGGCTCAGTGGTCATACCATTCACCTGACTACAAAGCTCCCAATTCTCCTTGTATATCTCCTTACTTGTCCCTCTTTTAGGTACTTATCTGGTCAACTGCTACATGATCTGGTTGAGGTCTGGAACCCACTACAAATAGCTAGCGTTTTTAATTAGCGTTTTGTTAGCGGTTTCTGGCGATTTTGGTAGCAATTTTAAAAAGTGTGAGAGCCGGTTCACACTCGGCGCTTGGAGCGCCGCTTGCCCATGATCGTGTTCGGCTCTGCGATTGTGATTTGCGGGCAAACTCGCTATTCAGCGCGATTTGCGCTTGTGATTCACGTTCAATAGAATGAGAATCACAGTGCAATTACCCCCGAAGCATTGCATGCAGCGCTTTTGCGATTTATTTGCTCATAATAAAATCAATCATAATATCAAAAGTAAAATGGATCATACAATCAATCAAAAACAAAATTGATTATTAAATAGTGTATTGCTAGCTTTATGCATAGAAAATGTGATGCCATAAACCCCAACCCTCAATATTTAACAGACCCTCAGTGTGTTTTCAGTCAGAAATAAGTTTTTTGGCTTCTATTTACTTTTCAGGAAAGCTTCTGCCGCAGGTTGACTTTATCAGATACACACCAGTGGATGTGGAGACTTCATGGTGAGGACAGCTACCCTTGCAACCAGTAGCAGCATTACAATGCACCCCCCCCCCCCCCCCCACACAGCAAACCTTAACCTTTCCTCCCCAGCAGCTAACCCTAACCATCCCCACCACCACAAAACCCGCACCCACGGCTAACCTTAACCTTTCCTCCCCACAGCGAACCTTAACCTTTCCTCTCCCACGGCTAATCTTAAAAATGTGGATGGATATAAGCTGTTAGTTTAATATACTGGTATGTCTGAATGTTTACCACAATAAAAAGATTTTAAAAACAAAGACTTCCACGCTGGGCTTAACCCTTGCAGGATAATTATCCAACTTTTTTAATTGAATATACAGTGGCTTGCAAAAGTATTCGGCCCCCTTGAAGTTTTCCACATTTTGTCACATTACTGCCACAAACATGAATCAATTTTATTGGAATTCCACCTGAAATACCAATACAAATTGGTGTACACGTGAGAAGTGGAACGAAAATCATACATGATTCCAAACATTTTTTTACAAATAGATAACTGCAAAGTGGGGTGTGCGTAATTATTCAGCCCCCTGAGTCAATACTTTGTAGAACCACTTTTTGCTGTAATTACAGCTGCCAGTCTTTTAGGGTATGTCTCTACCAGCTTTGCACATCTAGAGACTGAAAGCCTTGCCCATTCTTCTTTGCAAAACAGCTCCAGCTCAGTCAGATTAGATGGACAGCATTTGTGAACAGCAGTTTTCAGATCTTGCCACAGATTCTCGATTGGATTTTGATCTGGACTTTGACTGGGCTATTCTAACACATGGATATGTTTTGTTTTAAACCATTCTATTGTTGCCCTGGCTTTATGTTTAGGTTTAGGTTTGTTGTCCTGCTGGAAGGTGAACCTCCGCCCCAGTCTCAAGTCTTTTGCAGACTCCAAGAGGTTTTCTTCCTAGATTGCCCTGTATTTGGCTCCATCCATCTTCCCATCAACTCTGACCAGCTTCCCTGTCCATACTGAAGAGAAGCACTCCCAGAGCATGATGCTGCCACCACATATGACAGTGGCGATGGTGTGTTCAGAGTGATGTGCAGTGTTAGTTTTCCGCCACACATAGCATTTTGCATTTTGGCCAAACAGTTCAATTTTGGTGTCATCTGACCAGAGCACCTTCTTCCACATGTTTGCTGTGTCCCCCACATTACGTGTGGCAAACTGCAAACGGGACTTCTTGTGTTTTACTGTTAACAATGGCTTTCTTCTTGCCACTCTTCCATAAAGGCCAACTTTGTGCAGTGCACGACTAATAGTTGTCTTTTGGACAGTTTCCCCCACCTGAGCTGTAGATCTCTGCAGCTCGTCCAGTGTCACCATGGGCCTCTTGACTGCATTTCTGATATGCGTTCTCCTTGTTTGGCCTGTGAGTTTAGGTGGACGGCCTTGTCTTAGTAGGTTTACAGTTGTGCCATACTCCTTCCATTTCTGAATGATCGCTTGAACAGTGCTCCGTGGGATATTCAAGGCTTTGGAAATATTTTTGTAGAGTAAACCTGCTTTAAATTTCTCAATAACTTTATCCCTGACCTATCTGGTGTGTTCTTTGGACTTCATGGTGTTGTTGCTCCCAATATTCTCTTAGACAACCTCTGAGGTCGTCATAGAGCAGCCATATTTGTTCTGACATGAGATTACACACAGGTGCACTCTATTTAGTCATTAGCACTCATCAGGCAATGTCTATGGGCAACCGACTGCACCCAGATTAAAGGAGGGTGAATAATTATGCACACACCACTTTGCAGTTCTTTATTTGTAAAAAATGTTTGGAATCCAGTATGGTTTTCGTTCCACTTCTCAAGTGTACAACACTTTGTATTGGTCTTTCACGTGGAATTCCAATAAAATTGAATTATGTTTGTGGCAGTAATGTGACAAAATGTGGAAAACTTCAAGGGGGCCGAATACTTTTGCAAGCCACTGTATACCAGTATGTGGTAATAGAGCATAGTAAGCAGCAGCGTCCAAACTCCTGTGCTAGTGGGCATCCAAATTTCCTGCTTCCGGCCCCACCAGCTAACCACTGTGCCCCCTTCGTGCCCCCCCACCAGAAAAAAAATAATCTGAAGTTGCAGCCGCCATTGCTTGCAACCTGCCATCTGGGGCTCTGGAGTTAGGAATAGAGCACCAAGACGACAATGGTAGGAGCACTTGTGGATATGGCCAGTTTGGTAACAATTTGTACAATCAGAAAGGCAGACAGAAATATTTCAATTACTCAGACATGGGTAACAGTGGTAGATCAATGGTCCATAGCGTTGTGCTCTATTGAACAGGGCAACGATGCAGTTCAGATTTTCAATAGATTCCCTTGTGAAATATAATGGAAATCTGTGTGCAGTGCATGGATGAATTAGATCCCTTTCTGATCAGATTCAGATCAGAGAGCGGATTGATGCGTTTTCCACATTGGGTGGCAATTTAAGCATGTATGAACATCTTTGGATATCACTTCAGAAGAGTGCTATAGATAAACTGCTCACAACCATAATTAATTGTTGTATATGGCAATGTTGGTGCTGCTAGTGAGAAGGTCCGTGCGCTCTACCACTAGAGAAACAGCAACAAAAGTGTTCTAGTGATCAATAATCCGTTCTTCTGCTAGTGTGTCTATAGGCAGCAATTTAATAGAGGTGGCTCATCACAAGTAGTTCCACATTAACAACAGCTCAACCTGTGTACCATATGCCTACAGTCCAAAGAGTAATCTGTTAATAATGTAACGAGGGAGTTAAGTGGTGGAAATCAATGTTTGCTTGTATCTCTAGTGTTCCTGGTTTGACTCCCACCAAAAATACTATCTCAGAAAGATTAGATAAAATTAAGCTCACCTCAGCACACCCGATGCAGAAGAGTCAAACGCAATAATACCGTTAATATGTAAGGGCCTGTACACATTGGCATTGCTTTGATTTTAGAATCGCATGCGGTTTTCCAAATGCGTCCCCACAGTAATACGCCTAGTTCCCAATGAGTGCTTGTCAATGGCTGGAAGTGCTGCCACAAGAGATAGAGGATCCCTGTGCAGGATCAGGGGGCTGCAGGAAGTTCAGTGAAGCCTTTAAACCAGCCAGAGGCTTCTCACTACTGATATAACTATGTTACTTTTGTGTACCAGATGTTAGGCTCAGGCCTACAGCATATCATGGCTGTCCCTAGTGGGTAGGCTTTTTAAATCTTGTAGCTGTCATTAGTGTGAAACAGTTAGTTATATTTGAGCTATAACTATTTTATCAGTCACCCCGGGGTGCTGCTGCTTGGGTTTGTGTGGAAACAGCAACATAGCAATTGGGGATGCAGAAGTTATGCCAGCATTGGGAGGGGGGAACCACATGGTGTCCTCCTCCAGTCTCTGCATATCTCTTTGTTGGTGCTTTAGTGGTAATGATCAGCTCAACATGTGCTCTGAATAGTGGTACACTTGGAAGTCAGACTATAGGCCTCAGGATTGTGATGATATATCATGGGGAGTCCTAGTTAGGCAAGAGGTCCATCAAACCTCCTGATTGTCATCCAGTAGTTTTGGAACTTGCGACCTTTGTCTAGTGCACTTGACAAAGACTGCAAAGCTCGAAAAATTGTGCTGCTTACTATGCTCTGTTACCGCATACCAGTATACAGTATATTCATTAAAAAAAAGGTTGGATAAGTCTCCTGTAAGGTTTAAGTCCTGTGTGTAAGTTTTTGTTTCTAAAATCTTTTTATTGTGGTAAACATTCAGACACACCAGTATATTAAATGTATAGCTTATATCCATCCACATTTTTTGATTAATATAGATAAAAAGACTGAAAAAAGAAAGCACTAAAACTTAGTCAATTCTAGCTAATGCAGTCGATTTACTAGCTATCCTGTGTGGAAGTTTGTTAACTCTGTCTCTGAATAGTGGTAATCATTAAATTCATTTTTCGCTGTTTATACCACTCAGGCCTCTTGCACACTACATGAGATTCCGATTTTTTTTATCTGATCCGATTTTTGATTCCGATTAAAAAACGTAATGCATGCTGTTATGTTTTTTAATCGGAATCAAAAATCGGACGGCTTTACACAGCAGCTGTCCTTGAAAGGCTGGTTTTGGTGGTCTGTATTATAGAAGCAGTAAAGTGTTGTACAGTGTTAGCCTTCAGTAAAAGCTTTTCTCAGGGTCCCCTCGACTAACACGAGCACTGTACACAAGATGCTCATATGATACAGAGACCAGACTTTTTTGAATCAGGATGATACCATTTATTGGCTAACTTAGAAGTAAAGGAGTACATTTTCGACTAATAAGCCTTCATTAGATTTTGTTCCTGTAAACAGGATCCTGTATACAGGAAATACAGGAACAGAGTCTAAAGAAGGCATGTTAGCTGAAAGCTTACTCCTTTACTTCTAAGATAGCCAATAGATGGTATCATCCTGATAGAAAAAAAAGTCTTGTCTCTGTATCATGTGATTATCATGTGTACAATATTGGGGATAGTGGAGGGGACACTGAGCAAAATATGCAGTGAGGCCCATCCATGGCTCTATAGCTATGTCACTGGGTGTAAACAACATTTGGCATTTGGTTTTTCATCTGGTCTTTCCTTTCTATTTTCGAGTTGCCACCCGCTTGGTACCTGGTACTGTCATGTTCAGGTTCCTCTGCCACCACTGACACTGCCGTTGAGATCCCTGAACTGAAGAAACACTGGTATACATATCCGAGTGTTACACTCACCTTCCTGTCCGACTCCGGCGTTCTCGCGCGCGCGTCTCTACGCGCGCGCGCGCGGGTATGCTGGGTGTTTTATCCTATCCGGGTGTGTTGGCGCGCTCAGCGTTGCGCGCGCAGCACGTAAGGTCACGCGCTTGCGCTGTACGAAGGAAGGGTCACACGCATGCGTAGTAGGTTACGCGCGCGTGCGCACACTGCGCTGCGCGCAGTGCGCATGCACAGGCATTATTGTTGGCGCCCAAATTCACTATTTAAGCAGGCCTGCCCTTCCCAGGAGTGCTGTTTGTTCTTACAGCGTTGCCTGAACGTATACCCGTTATTCCTGATCTGTATTCCTGATTGACCTTGGCTTGTGACCCCGACTACTCTTGATCTCTGCCCGTCCTGACCCTTGGCTTGTGTTCCCGTTTATGATTACCTGCCGCCTGCCTCGACCTCCTGCTTGTCTTCGATTATCCAGATCTCTACCTGTCTTGACCTCGGCTCCATCCACGACTACGATTGCCTGTCTGCTGCTCTTCACACTGAGCTGTCAACCTGTTCTCCGATCCACTGTAGAATCACTTCAAGTGCAACCTGGTGGGCACTAGGCAGCTAAGAATCCATTTCCCCCTCAAGGGGTTGTGGTCCTGCTTCCCCCTCAAGGGGTTGTGGGTGAAGACCCGTGGTCACTTAGATCCTGTGCTTGGGTGGTTCACTACGCAGTGGAAAGGTCAACAGCACCTGATCCGGCCTGCCCGACGTAACAGTAACAAACAGCCACGATGGACGGCTCTGGAGAGCGCACCCCGTTTGATGTCTTATGTGACCTGTTGCAAACACAAGAGATAATACTACCCAAAACAATTAGGGCTACAGCCATGGACCTGTAAAAAACTGCTATACACAACAAAGTGTCCATCTAGGCAATATAAATTGATTCAAAAATCGCCAAACCATGATAAGTTGCAAATTCAATATCAAAGTTTATTAAGGACTTGTCCCTCAAACATAAAATCAATTAAAACAGCATAGCGCACAGACTGACATGTGGATACCACAAATAATAGCTGAAGCAGGTTCACACTGTAAGCGTGGACGATTTGCCATAACACATGCCATGATTCACAAATATACTAAGCCTTCCATAATGATAATGATTAAAGTTTCCCGCACATGTAAATGGAGATGCAAATAGATCTCACCCAGACCTGCAAAGCTGGTGGTATACTGTCCGTCTGCGCCCCCTCACGCGTTCCGTGACTACCGTCACTTCTCCAGAAGGTAAGTTTGAAAGTGTTCCGTCCCAAATTAAATACAAATTTCCTCGTTTCTCCCACTGTCACCTGTGCTCCTCTGAGGTCTCTGATAGGTCAGTTTTTTACCGCATCATAGCGGCCAGGTCGTGCGCGGCCGCGCACGCTAGCGTGACCACGCTCCCCGTTACTATGACGGGGTTCCGTGATCACGCGTTCCTATTGTCCTATCGTCATTGAGGTTTGCAAGTCTGGGAGGAACCAAGTTAACATGATATTAGGCGATGTAAAATACTGACATAAATATAATTATAAGACATAAAAATAAGAAGGCAGGATGCGTCCAACTATACATAATTCATAATGGAGCATTTCAGCAAATACTGTAAATAGTTACAAATATATACAAATGACTAACGAACACACATATATATATATAAAAGTATACGTAGCACAGCACCACCTACTGGTGGAAATCTGTACTACAATTGATCAAGCAAATATACAATCATTTTCAATCCCTATATTGATAAAGTGCAATAGTGCTATCCTGTGATCAAGAATAAATGTGACCTGGTCCATCAGCTTACCGTCTCCGTGCAAGAAGTCCAGAGAGATTGTACTCAGATCCGAGGTCAACTAAGTGCCAACCCTGCACCTGCTACAGCTCCAGCAGTATCAGCTCCAGAATTACCACCTGCTTCTGTTCCAGTTCCTGTTCCTTTAGCTGCCGCACCTCCCGCTGAGGCGGGCCTCACTGCTCCCGAGCCAAGATTGCCTCTGCCGGAACGCTTCACTGGCGACAGGAACAAGTTTCGGCTCTTCAAGAGTGCGTGTTATTTGCACTTTACTCTACTTCCCAGAACTTATGCAAGTGAGAATATTCGAGTTGGGGCCATCATTTCTCTGTTGCAGGGGGAGCCGCAGGCCTGGGCCCTCAGACTGGTGGAACAGGGTCATGTCTGTCTTCAGAACACCACTGCTTTCTTTGAGGCCATGGCAGAACTCTATGATGACCCCAGTAAGGGAGCTTCTGCAGATGCGGCACTCTTCGCCAGGGTCGTAGATCGGTTGAGGACTACGTACTTGATTTTCGTAGATGGTCGGGAGACTTAGACTGGAATGACTCTGTCTTGATATCCCAGTTTCGCCTAGGACTCTCTGATCCCATCAAGGATGAACTGGCTCGTATTGGAGTTCCTGATACTCTCAAAGAACTTATTCAAGTATCCATCCAGATTGATAGAAGATTAAGAGAGAGACGTCAGGAGAGACTTGGATTCAACCGTACGCCCTGGCCTACCCCCATGTTCTCTTCTCGTCCGACTCCAACACCTGTTCCAGTCACTAGCTCTCCAGCATTAGATGAACCAGAACCCATGCAACTCGGCCTTGCCAGACCCTCTTTATCCTCTGAAGAACGTCAGCGTCGTAGAATGGCAAATCTATGTCTCTACTGTGGAGCATCCGGTCATTACCTTCAAGACTGTCCGGTCCGCCCTTTACGTAAGCCTAACCCTGTACGCTCATCTAAATTGTCCTTGCCAACCTTGTCAGCAGCTTATATACCCTTGTCTCTCCTTTTACAGGGGCCTCCAGGGGAGAACCGAAGAATCAACGCAATAATTGACTCTGGTGCCTGTTCTTGTTTCTTTGATCTGCAACTAGCTTATCAATTGCACCTTCCCATCCGTGAGAAGAGGAAACCCTTGCTCATCCAGCTTGCTGATGGGTCCTCTATCCACTCTGGACCAATCACCCTAGAGACTTTTCCTTTACTGGTTTCCACCGAAAATGGTCATCAAGAGCACCTTGTGTTCGACCTCATCCCTTCACCTCTGTATCCTGCCATACTGGGAATGCCTTGGCTCAGGAGTCATAACCCGCTCATCAATTGGCTCTCTGGGGAGGTGACCTTCAACTCCTCCTACTGTACTCAATTCTGTTTTCCGGACACTGGTCGGCTGCTTTGTCTCAAACCCGAAGATTATGCCGTTATTCCAGCAGCTTATCATGACTTCCTGGACGTATTCGATAAGAAAAAGGCAGACTCTCTCCCTCCTCATCGCATCTTTGACTGCCCTATTGATCTTCAACCCGGAGTGTCCATTCCCTATGGTAGAGTGTACCCTTTATCTGAACCTGAGTCTCAGGTACTTAAGGACTATATCCAAGAGAATCTTCAGAAAGGCTTCATTAGACCATCTTCTTCACCAGCAGGAGCGGGAATATTCTTCGTGGAAAAGAAGGACGGCTCTCTTAGACCCTGTATAGACTACAGAGCTCTGAACCAGCTTACAATTAAGGATCGTTATCCTCTTCCCCTGATGTCAGATCTTTTCCAAAGGTTACGTTCAGCCAAAGTTTTCACCAAACTAGACCTACGAGGGGCCTACAATCTCGTCAGAATCCGAGAGGGAGACGAATGGAAGACCGCATTCCGATCCCGTTACGGACATTATGAGTATCTGGTCATGCCATTCGGCCTCTGCAATGCACCTGCCACTTTCCAGCGTTTTATCAATGACGTCCTTAGAGACTTTATCGATGACTTCCTAGTCGTGTATTTGGATGACATCCTTATTTTTTCCTCTGGCCTGGAAGAACACAGGGTTCATGTCAAAAAAGTCCTCGCTCGCTTACGCATTCATAGATTGTACGCAAAACCGGAGAAATGCGAGTTTGAGCGTTATGAGATCCAGTTTCTTGGTTTTCGTATTTCTGCCGAAGGAATCGAGATGGACCCCAAGAAGATTTCCACTATCCTGGAGTGGCCTGCACCTGTTGATCGCAAGGGGGTTCAGCGTTTCATTGGTTTTGCCAACTTCTACCGAAGATTCATAAAGAACTTTTCTAAAATTGTGGCTCCTATCACACATCTGACCAAAGTGAATCTTCCTTTCCGGTGGACTTCCGAGGCCCAGACTGCATTTGAATTGCTCAAGTCTCAGTTCACCTCCGCTCCTATCCTGAAACATGCAGACCCATCATTATCCTTCATTGTAGAAGTTGATGCTTCTGAAACAGCACTGGGAGCTATCCTTTCGCAACGTTTCGGTCCCAAGGCAATCCTGCATCCTATAGCTTTTTTTTCCCGCAAACTCAGTTCAGCCGAAAGGAACTATGATGTTGCTGATCGAGAGCTTCTTGCCATTAAAGCTGCTCTGGAGGAATGGCGTTATTTGTTGGAGGGGGCGGTGCATCCAATTCTTGTTTTGACGGATCACAGGAACTTAGAGTACCTACGCACTGCCCGAAGGTTAAAACCACGCCAGGCCCGCTGGGCCTTATTCTTCTCCCGATTCAATTTCCATCTGACCTATCAACCAGGGGACAAGAATTCCAAGGCTGACGCCCTTTCTCGAATGTTTAACGAAAGCTCAACTGGGAGAACCATTCTGGACACTATTTTATCTCCCAATCATTTTCTGCTGATGCATTCTGGTGTGTTTGACCAAATCAAACTGGCTACCTCTACACTTGCCACTCAGGAGATTCCTGTCAATCTAGACGAAGAAGAAGGTGTCTACTTTCATCAAGGCAAATTGTTCATTCCACCGGCAACTCGTCAGTTGATTCTTGCCAGCTGTCACGATAACAAACTGGCGGGTCATTTTGGGATCACCAAGACCTTAGAGTTGCTCCAGAGGGATTTTTGGTGGCCGGAGATGTCCAAAGACTGTACTAACTTTGTACTTGCCTGTGAAGTTTGCGCTCGTTCCAAGGTCTCTAGGACTAGGCCTTGGGGTCTTCTCCAACCTCTACCTGTACCTGAACGACCATGGGACAAGATTGCCATGGATTTTATAGTCGAACTGCCTCCTTCTGATGATTTTACAGCCATCCTGGTAGTAGTGGATAGATTCACCAAGATGGCACACTTCATACCCTTGAAGGGGGTACCTTCTGCCGCAGTTACTGCCCAGATGTTTTTGAAGGAAATTGTCCGTCTGCATGGTCTACCTTCTGAAATAGTCTCTGACCGAGGAACTCAGTTCACATCCAAGTTCTGGAAAGAACTCTGTAGACTACTGGGTATTAGCTCCTTCCTTTCCTCCGGTTACCATCCTCAAACAAATGGACAAACCGAAAGGACTAATCAGACTTTAGAGCAATATCTCCGCTGTTTTTCATCCGCATCACAAGATGACTGGTCTGCCCTTTTGCCTACTGCTGAATTTGCATATAACAATTCTGTTCATTCTGCTACCAAGACTTCTCCATTTTTTGCTAATTACGCCTTCCACCCTTCATACCTGCCTGGTCAAGTTTCAGAATCCAGTGTGCCTACCGTTCAAGACAGGATCACTTTTCTCAAGGAAAGTTTCAAGAAATTACGAACCATTTTATCTGAAACACAACGTAGAACTAAATCCTGGGCAGATAAAAGACGCACTGAGTCGCCTGATCTTGCTCCTGGTGATCGGGTGTGGTTATCAACCAACCATCTTCATCTGCGGTGTCCTTCGAAGAAATTGGGACCCAGATTCATTGGGCCATTCCCTGTTGAAAAGAAAATTAATCCTGTGGCTTTTAGATTGACTCTTCCTGACTCTTTGAACATCCATCCAGTGTTTCACGTATCATGCCTGAAAAGAGTGGTGCCTGACTGTTTCAATAGAGGTACCCCACCACCCGCTCCTGTGTTGTTGGAGGACCATGAAGAATATGAGGTGGAAAGGATCTTAGATTGCAGGAAAAGGGGAAGTTCTTTTCAATATTTGATCAAATGGAAAGGGTTTGGAGTGGAAGAGAATTCCTGGGAACCCTTGAAAAACATTCACGCAACAAGACTTATCAGGGCCTTCCACTCAAAATTTCCTAACAAACCTATGCCAAGGGGCATCCGGAGGTTGCCCTTAGGGGGAGGGCAATGTTACACTCACCTTCCTGTCCGACTCCGGCGTTCTCGCGCGCGCGTCTCTACGCGCGCGCGGGTATGCTGGGTGTTTTATCCTATCCGGGTGTGTTGGCGCGCTCAGCGTTGCGCGCGCAGCACGTAAGGTCACGCGCTTGCGCTGTACGAAGGAAGGGTCACACGCATGCGTAGTAGGTTACGCGCGCGTGCGCACACTGCGCTGCGCGCAGTGCGCATGCACAGGCATTATTGTTGGCGCCCAAATTCACTATTTAAGCAGGCCTGCCCTTCCCAGGAGTGCTGTTTGTTCTTACAGCGTTGCCTGAACGTATACCCGTTATTCCTGATCTGTATTCCTGATTGACCTTGGCTTGTGACCCCGACTACTCTTGATCTCTGCCCGTCCTGACCCTTGGCTTGTGTTCCCGTTTATGATTACCTGCCGCCTGCCTCGACCTCCTGCTTGTCTTCGATTATCCAGATCTCTACCTGTCTTGACCTCGGCTCCATCCACGACTACGATTGCCTGTCTGCTGCTCTTCACACTGAGCTGTCAACCTGTTCTCCGATCCACTGTAGAATCACTTCAAGTGCAACCTGGTGGGCACTAGGCAGCTAAGAATCCATTTCCCCCTCAAGGGGTTGTGGTCCTGCTTCCCCCTCAAGGGGTTGTGGGTGAAGACCCGTGGTCACTTAGATCCTGTGCTTGGGTGGTTCACTACGCAGTGGAAAGGTCAACAGCACCTGATCCGGCCTGCCCGACGTAACACCGAGAGCCCCATCAGAAGCAACAGATTCCCATTGGTTTACAAAATACAAAGAGGAATCTTCCCTGAGCACCAGGGAGGATTTTTATTGGCCACTACTCAGTGAACCAATGAGAATCCTGCCTGTGGAGGGACCATACCCATTTGTCTATTGCAAATCAACAGAAGCCTGATGGGGCTCTAAGACCGTATACCAGCGTTCCTTCCATACAGGAACCTGAATGGATGGCGGCATCGGTGGAGGACCCAAATAGATGGCGGCAGGTGAGTATTTATAAAACCGTACAGTTGTACAGAGGTGCCAGTAGTATAAAAAATGCTAAAACTTTTAAAAATTAGGGGGTAGCAGTGGACTTACTTGAGGTAGACACAAGATACTGTTGATAGTTTCAACACAAAAAAACTTTTATTTACATACTCCAAAAAAGGTGCAAGGTGTTTCGTGGGCACATCCCACCTCATCAGGCTATAACAAGGAGTATACAACTCATGCAGGTCTTTTAGTCTGCTTAGCGCCTCTGTGACAGAAACTATGAAACTATCAACAGTATCTTTTGTCTACCTCGGGGAGGTAGGGCACACCGCTACTCCCTCATTTTTAAAAGTTTTAGCCTTTTTTATACTACTGGCGCCTCTGTACAACTGTACGATTATATCCGCCCCTGGTGGAGGTGATTTGGACCCTTTTCTTACGATCTACAAAGAGAGACGTCTTAATCCTGAGTGGGGACAGGTTTAATACTTCCCACCTGCCTATCCAGTGGTTGCATGGATGGTAACCCAGACTTGTGAGTACAACATTATACTTACTCTCTCATACTCACCTTTCCAGTACATACTACACTATACTGGGCTCTCTGTGTCTCCCTTTTTATCATTTTGCAAAACGTACTCAGCAAGCAGCCTCGTAAATACTGACACCTTCTGTTCTCATAGGCTAGCATTGATTCTGTTGGCCTGTGTGTGGAATAATAGAGTAGGACCCAAATTACCATGAACAGATGTGAATGGATCTTATTGCTTTGCATAGAATCCTTTTGCATCCGTTCAGATCGTTCGGTTTTGTTCCACTAATTGGAATGTTTTAGTGCCAATATAACCTCAGGTCTAAATTTCAAGAAAGCAAGGATTAGTTGGCATAAAACTTTTATATTAAAATATCAGGCTACATGGTGAATCTAACACATTGTATAAAGGACATACAGTTCATTCACTGATATTAATTTTTTTATTTTAGAGGAGTCTTGAAACCCAGATAACAAACATGATGCAATTATATTGTAATAATACGTTCACATTGGCACATTAGCAGTGAGAGGTAGCGAAAATGTGTTATTTCAGCAATAATGAAAATTGTACCGCGTTTATAGATAAAAAACAATATTGTGCCTCAGTCCCATTAAGTGGCAGCATTACCAGCTGCCAGGGTAAGGACTTGGTGCCAAAAAGTCTGCATTGCTTCTACCTTTTATAATAACGTCTATAAGAAGTTCTACCTTATATAAGTCCAAAGGATTAATGGGTGGAGTTTTAGGAAATGCCCCCGAAAATTAGTCAAGCACACCTTTTAATCCATGTATCATTTTGTAGCCCCATTCCTTCAGTGATTTTAACTATAGTGGTTTTAGCTACCTCAAGCAATCCCTTGCGCCCCAAAGACCCAGATACACCCATCTCTAGTCCTGAGTTGGGTCGAAATTTGGGACCACTAAAAAAATTTAAAATATAGCTCCAAAAATACAACCAATTTTATTTAGGACAATGCTGTGACTGGCCAACATCTATGGGTAATAAGCAGTTTCGGGTACATTTGAATGACTATCTCTGGGAAAAAGGAGTTACTAATCAAACAGTACTGCGTTGATGGGGAGGGGCTAAAAGGGAGGGTTTGCTGCAATTGTTATAATTATAAATATTTGCACTTTTTGGGATTATTTAATTAATGTCATGCAACATTTCTAGTCAACTATAGCATATAAAATGTTCTTCACAGATGGTATTGGTGGGCATTTAAAAAGGATGGTAATTTTTGTCTAATCACTGGAAATTTTGTTTTTGGCACTGCGAGTATGCAAAATGCGCTACCAAAATAAGCAATTCTGTTTATATGATAGCACGTTAACCACTTCAGCCCCGGAACAATTTTCACATATCAGCACTGCTTCTATTAATTCACCAATTACTTTATTGCTACTTATCAAACCTAAACTACATATATATATATATACAGGTCCTTCTCAAAAAATTAGCATATTGTGATAAAGTTCATTATTTTCTGTAATGTTCTAATAAACATTAGACTTTCATATATTTTAGATTCATTAGACAAGACAAGACAAATAACATTTATATCGCGCTTTTCTCCTGGCGGACTAAAAGCGCGAGAGCTGCAGCCACAAGGGCATACTCTATAGGCAGTAGCAGTGTTAGAGAGACTTGCCTAAGGTCTCCTACTGAATAGGTTCTGGCTTACTGAACAGGCAGAGGCGATTACACACAACTGAAGTAGTTCAAGCCTTTTATTGTTTTAATATTGATGATTTTGGCATACAGCTCATGAAAACCCAAAATTCCTATCTCAAACAATTAGCATATCATGAAAAGGTTCTCTAAACGAGCTATTAACCTAATCATCTGAATCAACTAATTAACTCTAAACACCTGCAAAAGATTCCTGAGGCTTTTAAAAACTCCCAGCCTGGTTCATTACTCAAAACCGCAATCATGGGTAAGACTACCGACCACTGTCCAGAAGGCCATCATTGACACCCTCAAGCAAGAGGGTAAAGCTGGCCACTAACGGTCCAATTTCTAGCGAAAAATCGTTCGAGCGATCAGAAATTCTGATTGGACGAAAAATCGTTCACTACACCATCAACTAACCAATCATTGCTTCCTATCTATCACGACCACCAAGAAAATCCAAATTTTCGTTCGACGAAAATTCATTCGGGCGACATTTTTTTCACTCGTTCATAATCGATTGTGTCCACCAATGGAGATTATTTACAACCAATCCGATCAGAATTTCTGATCGCTCGAACGATTTTTCGCCAGAAATTGGACCGTTAGTGGCCTGCTTAAGACACAGAAAGAAATTTCTGAATGAATAGGCGGTTCCCAGAGTGCTGTATCAAGGCACCTCAGTGGGAAGTCTGTGGGAAGGAAAAAGTGTGGCAGAAAACACTGCACAACGAGAAGAGGTGACCGGACCCTGAGGAAGATTGTGGAGAAGGACCGATTCCAGACCTTGGGGGACCTGCGGAAGCAGTGGACTGAGTCTGGAGTAGAAACATCCAGAGCCACCATGTACAGGCGTGTGCAGGAAATGGGCTACAGGTGCCGCATTCCCCAGGTCAAGCCACTTTTGAACCAGAAGCAGCGGCAGAGGCGCCTGACCTGGGCTACAGAGAAGCAGCACTGGACTGTTGCTCAGTGATCCAAAGTACTTTTTTCGGATAAAAGCAACTTTTGCATGTCATTCGGAAATCAAGGTGCCAGAGTCTGGAGGAAGACTGGGGAGAGGGTAATGCCAAAATGCCTGAAGTCCAGTGTCAAGTACCCACAGTCAGTGATGGTCTGGGGTGCCATGTCAGCTGCTGGTGTTGGTCCACTGTGTTTTTATCAAGGGCAGGGTCAATGCAGCTAGCTATCAGGAGATTTTGGAGCACTTCATGCTTCCATCTGCTGAAAAGCTTTATGGAGATGAAGATTTCATTTTTCAGCACGACCTGGCACCTGCTCACAGTGCCAAAACCACTGGTAAATGGTTTACTGGCCATGGTATTACTGTGCTCAATTGGCCTGCCAACTCTCCTGACCTGAACCCCATAGAGAATCTGTGGGATATTGTGAAGAGAAAGTTGAGAGACGCAAGATCCAACACTCTGGATGAGCTTAAGGCCGCTATCGAAACATCCTGGGCCTCCATAACACCTGAGCAGTGCCACAGGCTGATTGCCTCCATGCCACGCCGCATTGAAGCAGTCATTTCTGCAAAAGGATTCCAGACCAAGTATTGAGTGCATAACTGAACATAATTATTTGAAGGTTTACTTTTTTTGTTTTAAAAACACGTTTCTTTTATTGGTCGGATGAAATATGCTAATTTTTTGAGATAGGAATTTTGGGTTTTCATGAGCTGTATGCCAAAATCATCAATATTAAAACAATAAAAGGCTTGAACTACTTCAGTTGTGTGTAATGAATCTAAAATATATGAAAGTCTAATGTTTATTAGTACATTACAGAAAATAATGAACTTTATCACAATATGCTAATTTTTTTAGAAGGACCTGTATATATATTTTCAGGACAAATTAGAATTTTAGTGGGTGTTATTTTTGTTTAGTATTACCTTACTTTCTATGCATTGGGAAAAAAATACAAAAAACACTACTTCTCCATTTACATCCATTATAACTTTACAATAAACAGTGCTAACTAAAAGTTAAACCCAAAAATGTTATTTGCTTACCCATCCTGGTTATTAAAAACTTTAGATTATGTTCCTAATACATTGTATGGTGACAATATTGTATTTGAAAATAAAGGTGTCCTTTTTCTGTTTTGTGTTTTTTGCTTTCTCGTTGTACACCATTGATGATTACAAGATCTTAGTTGCAAAAATAATAGTAATATACTCTCATGGCATTCCTATCTAAAAAGCCAAGTACCTAAGGTAACAATATATAGATTTTCTTTTATAATCTGTCACTTTGTTTTCATTTTGGTACAAAATATGCAAACAATTTATTGCTTTTGATGCAGTTTGTCACTAAAAAGAATACCCAAAACATAGGCCTTAACCATAAAATACTCTAAAATCTATTCTACTATTTATCACAGTCAAAATGTTACCACTTATGTCTCATGTAGTTTTGCTAAAACTTTCCCAAATTTGATAATATTTTTGAAAATTACTTTTTATGTTTGATGTGAACTATTTTTTATGTGACATAGGTCCAAGCTTTAAAATCACACCAAAATGTTTTCTACAACCCATCATGGTTAAAATTATACCACATGTGCCTCATTTTGTAGCAAACTGGTGGTGCACTCTCCACAAATACAATACGTCCTGGCTTCGTACAACCTGTGTGGTGATGGATGAGAAGCAGGTGTATTTGGAGCAGCAATTTGGATGCTGATGCTCTGCTCCACTGTTATTGGGATCACACATCAGCTGAAACACAAAATAAAAGTGTGTCACCAACCTGATGCCGACTGCTAACCCCAAACCAACTAACCCAAAAGCACGTTTACCTGATGGATGATACCTGCATAATTGCTCAGCCAGTTTTGACTGTGACCAGAAGGTGGAGACACATCAGCATGCAAAGCACTATTAGAGTTAAAAACATAGCACAATATTATGGAGGAAGTCTGAACATACCTACTAGATGTATGGCAACAATCATTCACAGCAAACAAATTGTATTTACACTAAACATGACACATCTTTACAAATGAAGCTTCGTCAGGTTATGCGAATATAATGACTACTCATGCTACACAATGGGTTGTCTGTCACTGATAATCAAAGCCACTTAAACAGGTGACTCGCTCTGTTTATTTCTATACTACAGCTTGGTCAGGAACCTATTCTCTTCCTTTTCCTCATTTTTTGTAGATCATATTCTGATGACTGTGGCCAACTTTGCTGTTCATCTTTCTTGGTTCAGTTCCATGATTCAAGTTCACTCTCAGACTCACCCCAAACACCTTCAAGCAAGCCCTCAAAACACACTTTCTTAAGATAGCCTACCAACCCTCCCCCCCACCACCACCAATTAACTTTCTCAGCCGAGCAACTAATCCTATTCCGCAGCCTTACTTAATGTGCCCCTCCTCCCTCCCCTTTAGATTGTGAGCCTTTGGCTTCAACCCCCTCCCTGTGTCCTTCTTGTTCTTGTGACCCCACCAACGTCACCCTTCCTATGCAGGCTTGGCCCACTGATGACGCCAAGTGAGGCATCTTCCTCAGGCGGCAGAAGTCTTGGGGCTGTGCCAGGCACGACCAGGAAGTTTTCCTGGCTTGCTGTCACCCAGCTTACAGCCACCCGCCTGGCCATGGGGGAGGCCCACTGTCAGGATAGCTGGAGGGGGAAGCAGTCAGGAAGGCGGGCAGCGGGTAAAGCGGTGGGGAGGGGGGTCAGACTCCCCCTCACCTGGGTCCCTACCCATCAGTGCTTTCCTTCTAGCTATTAGCGCAGCTTAAAAGTTCATGTGGCAGCAGCGGGCAGGGAGCAATCAACTCACCTCTTCCTTGTGTTCCAGGCGTCGGAGCGCAGCGTGCATGATGTCCCACAAGTCTCCTCTTTCTTCAATGTCGCCCACAGTGGGCAGTATTGAAGATACTTATATATATTTTTTTCTTTATTTTTATTGAATGAAACATAAGTCAACAAATCCAGTAAAATAGTAGTTGGACAATAAAATACAGGGACCAATCGCAGACCGCAGAAAATGATCTGCAAAAGATCCTAGAGGTTACATACATTGTACACAGCTGTAAACCTTATACTTTATCAGACAGGAGAGGCGTGGGTATAAATCCCCTGCTAACACCTCACCACAGAACCAAGAGGTACGTAACCATGCCATGGTAAACCAACATAGATCTACTATAATGATGATAGAAAAGAGAGTAAAGGAAGAAAAAGAAAGGATCTAGAGAAAACTACAGAGAGAGAGTAGTCGAGGACAGGTTTAGAGGATGCAAACTCCAAAGTAAAAAATAGACAATAGGGAACAAAAGGAGCCGATTCACAAAGTGGGACTATAGAAGGTGGCATAACCCCACATCTTGTCAATGATAAACAATTTATCTGTGAATTTTGCCATAAGCTGTTCCATATATATATATATATATATATATATAGAGAGAGAGAGAGAGAGAGAGAGAGAGAGAGAGAGAGAGAGAGAGAGAGAGAGAGAGAGAGAGAGAGAGAGAGAATAATGGTTCAATAATATATAGACAAATAATGGTTCAATAGTCTCTGCACATGTGATTTTACTTTTGGCATGGATTTAACAAGTAAACAGACCCAAGGATGTTTTGGAATAGTGATCTCAGTATGTTGTAATATCAGCTTAAAGTGTACCAGAGCTGGTTAATACAAAACATTTCATACATACCTGGGGCTTCCTCCAGGCCCATACACTCCGATTGCTCCCACGCCGCCGTCCTCAGCCTTCCCGCAGCTCCGATACCGGGTCTCTGCACTTTCGTCAGTCATGGGAGTGATCAGAGCGTATGGGGCTAGAGGAAGCCCCAGGTATGTATAAAAGTTTTGTATTATCCAGCTCTGAGTCCCTTTAAGGACTTCATCCCAGTACTTATTAATAATAGGACAAGCCCAAAAGATATGAAACATGGATCCCGTATGGCCGCACTCCCTCCAGCAAAGAGAAGATGCAGCTGGGAACCACTTATGAAGTTTCTTGAGTGTCCGACACCATAACATCAACATTTTGTATATGTTTCCCTTTGTCATAACACAAATAGATGTTTTAGCTGCATTTACCCATACCTTAGACCAAACAGACACATCAGTAGTAGCTCCCAAAACCCCATCCCAATATTTCATATATTTATGTTGGACGGTCAGAGGATGGTGATACACGGGTGGAGGCATTTATCCATGAATACAACATTGAAATTAAAGTGAAACTTAAGTCAACTATAAAAAATGAGATTTACTCACCTGGGGCTTCCCTCAGCCCCCAGCAGCCGATCGGTGCCCTCGCAGCCCCGCTCTGACGCTCCAGGAGCTGCCGGCGAACACTTCCGGTTTGGCTGTCACCGGCCGACAGGCATGGGAACGCGAGTGATTCTTTGCGTTCCCAGCCTGTGTATCGTCCCCTATGCTGCTATTGCGACCAGCTGTTTTTTTTTTTGTTGAGGGCCCATTTCCCAAATGGACTCAAGTTCAGTTTTTCGTGGGAATATCAAGGATTGGGACAGAGTCCTGAGATAGTTCCGAAGTTGCAAATATTGCAAAAAGTACGAGTCATCCAGGTGAAGCATTTCCTTAAGAGCACAGAAAGAATATACTTTGTAATCAAAATGATCCAATAAGTCTTCCACAAAACGGATATGACAAACATGCCAGCGGGATCTAGGTGAGTAACACGAAGATACTTATATTGAAGAGATGTTAATCCTAGCATTATACACAACGCTAGTGTTTCTGCTTAGTGTGTTGCTACTAGCCCGGATCACCTCAGCCAAGGACAGGCCACGCGCCTTGTTTTACTCCTCCCACCACTCCTAATCAGCTTGGTCATGCACCAAAAATCATCCCTGCTACTCCCTCCATAGCAACAGCACTTGACCTCAAACTAACGAGGACCAATCCTTGCAGGCGACAGGAAATGTGTGTGCGAACGCAACTTTAGTCCAACCAGAACATGGCTGATGGTTTTTGTTGCTAAGTGCACACCTGTGCCTTCTGCTGGCTAAACTTGGGAACTGGACTGCAGATATATGTTAGCAGAAAAGAATACACCTGCATACAGTAAAAGTCAAAGAAAACTGCAACTCCTTTTCATATAGTCCTTTTTATAGAGTTCCTCAGGTGTCAACCTATTTAAAAAATATTCTGGTGGAAATCACATAGATTGCAGAATGGAGTGTATATGCAGGGACCCTTTAAACTGTCATTCTGTATTCCATGCAGCTAGACTGCTCTGCATAAGGCCTGAGCTTTGGCAAGTTTAAACTCGTTATGCTAATGCAGTTTCACGAAAGACACACAATGTTGAAAAAGGACATGGACTCTGCAGCTCTAACCTGAGAATACAGCATGTTTATTGTTTTAGGTCTGTGCTCTCGCCTAATAACGACATTTGCAATGTAAAATATCAGTAGCAGTGGCCAACCATAGCTACTTCTGCTCAGAGTCTTTTCCTGTGGCCTGAAGTGAACGCTTTTCAATACTCTCACTGTACCCTGTAACCTTTATACCAAGGGTCTGCTCTGTAATTCAGCATCAGTATGCAGTAAAGAATATTTCTGTGCCCTCAGCAATATAGCACATTAAATTAATAATACGTTGTTATGAGAATGGTTCAGGACTGCCTGAAAGGCATTTAATCAGTAAGATTGGAATAGCAAGATTGTTTAAAGGAAAGCTGGTCATACATGGAAGCATGATTATTGCAGCACTGTAATGGTTAGCACTCTCGCCTTACAGTGTTGCGTCTCTAGATAGAATCCCAGCCAGGGGCACTATCTACAAGGAGTTTGTATGTTCTCCCCATGTTTACATGGGTTTCCTCTAAGCACTCCAGTTTCCTCACACAAGATTGGAAATTACCAATTTAGGAGGACCAATTTTAGGAGGAAAGTGGTTTCCTCCTAAAATTGGCCCTAGACTGCAAAGGACATATAACCATAGTAGGGATTATATTATGAGTTCCTCTGAGAGACAGTGACAGGACTATATATACTCTGTAAAGCACTGCGGAAGATCTCGGCGCTTTATAGATACTAAATAATAATAAGTTGCAGCCAAGACAGTACGATGTGGTTGATGAAGGAAATAATTAGCATTTGATTTAATTAATACAAGGTGCCAAAGCCTTTGTGTTTTCTATTGGCTCTTCTCATTCTATCCACTCCCAGCTCCTTCCTTCAAGGTTCCTTTATACTTGTGTGGTGCGGTGATCCCATGGGAGGGGAGCGTCACCGCACTGCAGAAATCTGTAATTCATATGACCCTGTGGCTGAGTGTGCCGACAGAGTCATATGCATAGGCCCGCCCCACTCAGTGACGTACTCCCTGCCGGACACCAGGATTCCCATCAGTTTGTGCTTGTGCGCTGTGTTGCACCATTTACACTGGCTCACACTGGCACAGATGTAAAACTGATCCGTGTAAAAACTGATCTGTGCCACTGATCAGTTTTTAAAAGGCTCAGTTTTCCATCCATGACCACCCTTCATTCTGTTAGCGTGTGCTCAATGCGATGCATCCGTCGGTTTCGGAAAAATCCCTGCAGACTTAAACTTGCTGTCCGTTCAGCGGAATGGATCAAATGGATCCGTTTGAAGGGAGCAATGTGAACAGATCCTATTGATTAACATAGGGTCCATTCACCTCCGTTAGGGTCCGTTTGCAGACCAAGCGGACCATTTTTTGGGCCAATGTGAACCGGGCCTTACTGCGTCACCATAGACTTGCATTACTACATAATGCCTGTGGTAGTCAAGGATCATACAAAAATGTATATCGGATCTACTGAGCCGTACACATAGTCTGGCATAGTGTCAACCCAGCCTAAAAGACATGTTTACCACAGTATGTTTTGCTGTTACTTATTTACTATAGCTGATTTGTGCCTGCATTGCAGCTGCTTTCCTGTTGGTGATGTCAATACTGTGCCTAGAATAGGGGTAAATCAAATGGGTTTTGTCAGTTCTATGGTCACCTCAGGCCGGTTTCACATTGGGGAGAGCAGCAGCAGTGCCTTCTGGGATTACCGCGTTAGTACGGGGTAATCCCCATCTGGCAGCTGGCCAAGCAGGAAGTCACGCTCACTTCCTGTGACGGAAGCAATCATGTGTGCGGAAGCATTTTGCTAAAAATACGCTTCTGTGCATGTGTGACGCGTAAAGCTTGCGGCAGGTTTTTACACATGTGTCGCCATAGACTTACATGACTTCCGGTCCGCCACGGAACCACGTGGTAACACAGATTTGTCCATGCGTCGGGGATGGTGCAAAAACGTCACTTCCATCACATTGTGCCATACCGCGTCGGTATGAAAGCCTCCATTGACTCTAAAATACCGAACCAAATTATCTCAGTGTGAAATGCCCCTCAGTCTGTCTGCTGAATCAGTTAAATGTTGGATGGATTCTGTTTCTTATCAGTTGTTTTTTTTTGTACTGGGAAGTCTAAGGGCCCGTTACCACTAGGAGCGGTGCGATGCGGCTACATGGTGTCCTGAAACACATGCACGGCAATGGAAGAGTTTCCACTGCGTGCATGTTGTGGTGGTGACCGATCCGAGAATCTGCAGCATGCCGCATCCGCCCGCAGCCGCGGCCCATCTCTTCAATTCACTTCAGCATCGGGAGATGCGGAAGTGATGCGGCCGGCAGTGGAAGTGATGCGATGGGGCTAGGTAGCTGCATTCGCATCACTTATTAGTAGAAACGAGCCCTTAGGCCTCTTTCACAGTGCCACGTTAAAGTCGCATGTTAAAACAACATTTAACGCAGAATAACTCACTGCATTGAAAGATTAATGCCCCATTGCGTTGCGTTGGTGACTAACGCTGCACGTTAAGTGAAAGTATTGCATGCAGTGCGTTATACACGTTATTAGTTGCGTTGGACTGTTTGCACATGCTCAGTAATAACTTGGCAGCATACTTTTTATTGGCTGTATGCTCTACTGTATGCAACGATAATGGGGCATTAAGTTGCATTGTAACTTTTTTGGGGCGTTACGTTGTAATTTGCGTTGCGACTTTAACGTTGCATCAAATCGCAACGTCTTACTGTGAAAGAGGCCTTAATCCCTGTTTTGAGTGAACAAAAAGTGGTCATAATAACTATTCCTATCTGTACAGTATACCTTGGCTATCATAAATATAAACGAGTGTATTTGGATTTCTGTCTTCTCCAAAAACGTATTTGTCGTGATGTAATTTAATGATAACTCTCCAGCAATAATAGTAATGCTGCAGCTGCTAGAAAACATAACATCTATTCTATCCCCTTGGCTTGACCTATGAAAATAATAACATTAGGTAATTTATGCTTCCTATGCTCCTGTGCTTCATTTATAGAACCTGGCCAGTTTATGTTCTGTTATTTAGGTGGCCTCCTTTCCCTTCCAGTAGCTGTATAGTGTAATGTGATTAAGAAATACCTTTATTTTGCACTTCAATGTCCGGGCAGCTTAAGGTGGCCACTAACTGTCCAATTTCTAGCGAAAAACATTAGAGTGATCAGATAATTCTGATCAGAAGAAAATTCATTCACTACACCATGAACTAACCAATCTTTGCTTCCTATCTATCACAACCAACTAGAAAATTCAAATTTTGGTTTGACTAAAATCCAATCAGACGACTATTTTTATAATCGTTCGTAATCGATTGTGCCCACCAATGGAGACTATTTACAACCAATCCGATCAGAATTTCTGATCGCTCGAACGATTTTTCGCTATAAATTGAACTGTTAGTGGCCACCTTTAGAAAGACCTGCCTTTTCCAAACTTGATCATTAACCCGTACAGGTGGAGATATGAGTGGCAGACTGGCCAGCCCAGTGACAGAAAATGTGGGGGTCGCCGATGAAGGTTGGGCACCCTTTAGGCGCGGTGTTATTATCCCCAACTGAGAAAAATTTGGGTGCCCCCAGCATTCAATAAAATAGCACACTCTATTTATAGTTGCAGTTTGCATAGCAGGCATCCCTGGCACCCACTATTTTATCCGGTGCTGCCTTAGCCCTCCAGCAATTGCCGTCGAAGGTGACCCGGTTATTAGCAGGTTTGCAGCGGGGAAGACAGTTAGGTTTCGGCATCGGGGGTGGGGTCCGGTTAGGGTTAGGCATTGGTGTGTGTATGTGTGTGAGGGGGGTGGGGTGAGTCAGAGTATCAGATATTCTGCTAGCTGCTATTTTTGGCACCCAAATTTCTTTGGCGTCCATTTTGAATGTGCATGACCAGCCCCCCTGTTACCCCACATTATGCGTGGGAGAAATGGTGAGCAGCAGCTTGGGCACAACCCCAAACAAGCAGCACAGCATTAGGGGAAAGGGACCTAAGGCTCGGAACCCCTAGGCGCGCTTATCTGAGCGTTTTGTGATTTGAAAAGCTCTTGCTAATATGATATGGATGTGATCCCACTTGAGGGATGTAATTTTATAAAAAAAAACAAAAAAAAAACATAGCATTGCATTAGCAAAAGCTTTTCAAATCACTAGTGCTTAGATGGTGTAATGGTTAAGGGCTCTGCCTCTGACTCAGGGTTTGAATCTCGGCTCTGCCTGTTCAGTAAGCCAGCACCTATTCAGTAGGAGACCTTAGGCAAATTTCCCTAACACTGCTACTGCCTATAGAGCGCGCCCTAGTGGCTGCAGCTCTGGCGCTTTGAGTCCGCCAGGAGAAAAGCGCGATATAAATGTTATTTGTCTTGTCTTGTCTAGAAAAGGCTGCTAGTGGGTTTGAGCCCTAAATGATTGTGTTACAAATATTAGCAGTGCTCAGAAGATCTTGCTAGATAAGTATGAAAAAGTCCTGTTTTTTCATTGTGCCAGCCACAAATTAAATTTGGTCTAAGAAGCACCGAAGTATCAGCTTAGTCAAACAACGTTTTGAAAGTATTGTTGAAGGGCTGAAAAAGCTATCAAAAGAAAATAACGCAGCTACTAGAAAATCTGCTTCCCAGCCACTTTGTGCTCCGGGGAAAATCTGAATGCATTGTGCGCTGGGTACTATATACAAAGTACTTCGCTCTGCTAGACCCTGTGGCAAATATTTAACAATCAAAAAATCTGAATATGTTACAATGTTTGAATCACATAAGAAGAATTTTAATGGTTGCAAAAGGACATTGTAAAACAGCAGATGGGTTATGCCGGGATATTCTGCCATCTGACAATATTGTAGCTCAAAGCATTGGCACTGAGCTGCAACTACCAGGATTGTAAGATTACAGTAACATCATTCAATTCCTCCAGCCTCACAACTGGTGAGGACGTTTCAGGAAAAATGCTAATAATTCCTTAACTAGTTTCTTTGAAGTGATTACAGGAAGAAAGATTTTTCAATGATAGTTTATCTGTATTTACTATTATCGCACCCTGATCAAATGTTGGAAATGTTAAGGCTAGTTTCACACTTGTAGTAGCGGTACGATCCTGCGGCAGGAGAGCCTGGGGCAGGATGATCACACTGCACCATGGGCGTAACAATCACCCCTGGGCCCCTCCTTCTCCCTCTTTAATTAGCAAACCCCCCCCCCCCCCTCCATTCGCTCTCAAAAACCATTCCTGCCACCTCCTCCCGCCATGCAGAGTAGCGGGAATGACTAATTTTTTCCTGCTCCCAGATTCTGCTTCACAGCAAAAAACTCCCTGCTGCAATTTGCCATCTCCCGATCATGTGACCGTCATGGGTTTTGGTGACCAAGGGGCCCCATGCTATCAGATTTGCCCCTGCACCACACCATTGCTCCATGCATATTACTCTGCAGCTAAGTGCGCCAACAGGGTAATATGTGTAGCGCCATCCCCCTGCACAGTGACATACTCCCTGTTGGACAGTCACTGGATTATCGTCGCTCTGTGCATGCACAATGCACTGCTATCTGGATCAAATATTTAGACTTACCGCGTTGCCAAGTGTCGCCATAGACTTGCATTGCCACATAATCCATGCGATAGGCACAGATCATGCGGCAACGTGCTGCAGAGTTTATGGTGGGCTTGCAGCCATTTTGCTACTTTCGACGCACTGCTTTGCACCCTAATTGTAATTCCATAGATATTTACAATTCAACAGTTTTCTCCCATTCTGATAAATAAGTTGACTAAACCTCTTGAGGACCATGGTGGTAAACCCCCCTAGTGACCAGCCTAATTTTACCATAATTGGCCACTGCAGCTTTAAGGCCAAGCTGCAGGGCCGTATACCTCTGCACACAAGTGATCTCCCCCCCCCTTTTCTCCCCACCAACAGAGCTCTCTGTTGGTGAGGTCTGATCGCCCCCCCCCCCCCCCCCCCCCCCTGTGTTTATTTCTTTTTTTATAAATATTTGTTTGGGTTTTTTTTAATATTTTTTGCCATTTTCTTTTTTTTTTTAATTCTAAATCCCCTCCCTCCCCCCAGCCAGCCAATCACGGCGATCGGCTGTCATAGGCTTCTGCCTATGAGAGCCGATCGCTCTCTTGTCCCCCATGGGGACAGCCGTGTCACACGGCTGTCCCCAGTGCAGCGCTGCTGCTGATCGCAGCGCTGCACATGTAAATACACGGCGGTTTCGCCATGTAACAGTCTCCCGAGCGGCGATCGCCGCTCGGAGACTGAAGGCGGAGCTCAGCTCCGCCCACCAAGCGGGAGATGCGCGCGATCTCCCGTAAACTGCTGCCCCAGGACTTTCCGCCAATTGGCGTTAGCTGGTCCTGGGGCTGCCGCCGCGGCCACGCCTACTGGCGTGACGCGGGCGGCAAGCGGTTAAAGGGACACTTAAGTCAAACAAAAAAAATGAGTTTTACTCACCTGGGGCTTCCAATAGCCCGCTGCAGCTGTCCGGTGCCCTCGCCATCTCCCTCCGATCCTCCTGGCCCCGCCGGCAGCCACTTCCTGGTTCGATGACAGGAGCTGACAGGCTGGGGACGCGTTCCTGGCCACAATAGCGCCATCTATGCTGCTATAGCATATATCATATACCATATATCAGCATAGAGGGTGCTAATGTGTCTGGGAATGCGAAGAATCACTCGCGTCCCCAGCCTGTCAGCTCCTGTCACCGAAACAGGAAGTGGCTGCTGGTGGGGCCAGGAGGATCGGAGGGAGACGGCGAGGGCACCGGATAGCTGCAGGGGGCTATTGGAAGCCCAAGGTGAGTAAAACTCATTTTTTTTGTTTGACTTAAGTGTCCCTTTAACCAGTTCACCCCCAAGGGTTTTTATCCTAACGGACCAGAGCAATTTTCAGTTGTCAGCGCTCCTCCCTTTTATTCCCTAATAACTTTATTACTACTTATCACAAGAAAATGATCTATACCTCGTTTTTTTCGCCACCAATTAGGCTTTCTGTGGATAGTACATTTTGCTAAGAATTTTTTTATTCTAAATGCATTTTAATGAGAAAAACAGAAAAAAAAAGAAAAAAAATCATTATTTCTCAGTGTTCAGCCTTTATAGTTTTAAAATTAAACATTCTCCTGTGGATAAAACAAACACGTTTTATTTGCCCAGTGGTCCCGATAATTAAACCGTTTAGATTATGTCCCTACCACAATGTATGGCGACAGTATATTATTTTGAAATATAAGTGGTTATTTTTCTGTTTGTTCTGGCCATAATTACAAGCCCCTATGTAATAAATTAAAATTAATTTTCCCCCATAAAATATAGAATAAAAAAAGCTGAGTCCCTAAGGTAACTATTTATTTATTTTTTTTAAGCTGATTTTTTTTTTTACAAGTGTTTTTTTTGGGGGGGGGAGGGTTGGAAGTGTAATTTTATTAATGATGTGTATATACTTGAAAATGTATGTATTTTGTAAGTGTAATATACTTTTTGGCCACAAGATGGCGCTGGTGAACACTCATAGGACGTGTTCACTTTTTTTTTTTTTTTTTTTTTACACACTTTATTAAACTGTTACATTTCCTGTTTATGTGAATGGACGTAGCCGCTGTTCGCGGTCACGTCCATTCACTCCAGGCACTGCGATTGGGTAGAGGACTGTTCAGTCCTCTTCCCCAATCGCCCAGCACGGGATCCCGACGGTAATGGCGGCGGTAGCGGCGGACACACGGCGGTAGCAGCGGCGGGAATGCGCGACGTATTAAAACGTCATGTTGCTGTTAATAGCGGTAAGCATGACGTTTTAATACGTTAGGATGGCGGTAAATGGTTAACACACAAACGGGATCTGATTTACGTTTTACATTAGTGATGCTTTAAAGGGTACCTAAAGTGACCTGTGGCATGATGCGATAAACATGTGAATATATAGTACTAATCCTATTTAGAACTTACCTGTGTTCAAGTTTTATTGTTTTCATTGCAAGTGTTAAAAAAACCAGTGCTTTATCTGTGCCACCATCACTGCAGCATTTCTCTCTTGGAAAAAGTACAGTAATTGCAAACCATTAAACTTTTGTTTGATTGTGCAAACACTCTTGATAGCAGAATAAAGAATAGTGATTAAAAGTTCAATTTGGCATCATTTCGCTGTGTAGAAGCTGAAAGAACAGAAAGAATGCAGATGTGATATTAGACTTCTAATTTTTTAACTCTTGAAGCCAAAATAAGAATATGGCATTACAGAAAACTTCTATTTAGGACTACTCCTATAGATACAATTGCATATCTTACAAGTTTATTTTCACTTCAGGTTTGCGTTAAACAGGTAAGAAGGCAATGCACAATGTAATCTAGCCACAACTTAATATTGCTCTGAGTGTGCTGGAATCCCGGAGAGGAATGAGAAATCAATGTGTGATTAAATTAATTTGAATTCACCCCTCAACTGTAGCTGAAATCTATTATCTAAATCAATTTTCATTTGCCTCACCCTTTAAGACACCCAGAGCTGAAAGAAAGGCACATGAAATGTTTGCTATCTTAAAGCTCACTCCGCTGCTATTTACAACAGCCTATTTATTCACAGGGCTTTTACAAAATCTCTGCACTATAAGGCCTAGTTTTTTTTTATAATCAAAATTTTTATTAATGCAATATTCCGATACAAAAAAAAGCCACCAATATAAATATTATAATAAGAATATAGGTTATTTAGTGCCTTAAAAGACCATCCCCATCTACACCTGGTCACCAATAGTGGTTACTGTCCCAAGCCCCTCTCTAAATTCCAACCATGCCAGGGCCGGAGCTACCATAGGAAAAAATGGGCATTTGCCCCAGGGCCCCAGAGCCTGTAGGGGCCCCCAAGGTGTCCCTCCCCCATCTTAACTGTTGCTCCCCAGGGACTCGGCAGAGTCTGTTAAGTTGGGAGGTGATTGGGGGAGGGTCAGCAGCCAGCTCTTGGGCCCAGGAGGAAAATTTGGCTGCAACAAAGGGCCTCTAATGACGCTTTTTGGTTGGGGGGGGTGTCTGTTGGGGTCCCCCAGGTTAATTTTGCCCTGGGGCCCAATTGTTACTTGAACCGGCCCTAAACCATGCTGCCCATTGGCTGTGGAACTTGGCCATTTGGTTCTGTGCCGACAAAACCAGTTCCTCCATCCTCATTGTGTCATTAAGGGCTTCAACCAGATCTATAGCCCCCAATTTCGCATCCATATTCCAATTTTTGGCTATCAGATACCTGACTGAGCTCATTAGATGCCCCAAGATAGACCCATTTGTGTGTTTTATTGTTCCAGGATACATGGAAAGTAGCGCAATCTCCGGAGAGTGAGATATTTGACATGAATTTATTTTTTCAAACCACCCAAATGCTAGTCTCCAAAGATGAAGCCTAGTTCACATTAAAAATTGCCAGCGTTGAGCGCTTTTGTAAGCACTTTGCCCTGCACTTTCAGAGCGATTTGCGCTTTGTTAAAGGGATATTGTAGGGGGGTCGGGGGAAAATGAGTTGAACTTACCCGGGGCTTCTAACGGTCCCCCGCAGACAGCCTGTGTCCACGCAGCCACTCACCGATGCTCCGGCCCCGCCTCCGGTTCACTTCTAGAATTTCAGACTTTAAAGTCTGAAAACCACTGTGCCTGCATTGCTGTGTCCTTGTTCCCGCTGAGGTCACCAGGAGCGTACTGGGCAGACACAGACCATACTAGGCCTGCGTAGTACGCTCCTGGTGACATCAGCTGGATCGAGGACATGGCAACGCAGGCGCAGTGGTTTTCAGACTTTAACCACTTGAGGACCACAGTCTTTTCGCCCCTTAAAGGACTTACGAGGTGAAAATAAACTTCTGAGAAAAACAATTATATCTATCCCACTTCTCCTAAAAATGACTTTTTTTAGATATCCCACAGTTTTATTTTATATCTAAATCTAGTTTTTAAGTTTTTACTGTTTCATTATCTCTGCTCAATGACACCTTCATTGAGTATGCCAGAGCTCAAATCTATGAATTATTGACCCTTTTTATCTCTTTTCTGCTCTTAAAAGCCATTTACTGACAGAAAAATGTTTTATGGCTGTAATTACTTATCAGTGAGGGTTATGCTATAGTCTGACCCAGTCCAACCCGGTCCCGACCCAGACAGAAATTGATACTTACATACCTGATGTTTAACTTTTTCAGGCAGAGAAAGAAAAAAAGGAACACAGCATAGTTATTTGTGTGCTAGGCACTGTACATACACATGTCTATCTCATCATGTCACATGTCACCTCGTAAGTCCTTTAAGGACCAGAGCCTTTTTTTCCATTCAGACCACTGCAGCTTTCATGGTTTATTGCTCGGTCATACAACCTACCACCTAAATGAATTTTACCTCCTTTTCTTGTCACTAATACAGCTTTCTTTTAGTGCTATTTGATTGCTGCTGCGAGTTTTAGTTTTTATTATATTATTCAAAAAAGACATGAATTTTGTCAAAAAAATGACTTTTTTAACTTTCTGTGCTGACATTTTTCAAATAAAGTAAAATTTCCTATACATTCGAGCGCGAAAGTTATTCTGCTACATGTTTTTGATGAAAAAAAACCATTCAGTGTATATTTATTGGATTGGGTAAAAGTTATAGCGTTTACAAACTATGGTGCCAAATGTGAATTTTCCTATTTTCAAGCATCTCTGACTATTCTGACCCCCTGTCATGTTTCATGAGGTGCTAAAATTCCAGGATAGTATAAATACCCCCCAAATGACCCCATTTTGGAAAGAAGACATCCCAAAGTATTCAGTGAGAGGTATGGTGAGTTCATAGAAGATTTTATTTTTTGTCACAAGTTAGCGGAAAATGACACTTTGTGACAAAAAAAAAAAAGTTTCCATTTCTTCTAACTTGCGACGAAAAAAAAATGAAATCTGCCACGGACTCACTATGCTCCTCTCTGAATACCTTGAAGTGTCTACTTTCCAAAATGGGGTCATTTGTGGGGTGTGTTCACTGTCCTGGCATTTTGGGGGGTGCCTAATTGTAAGCACCCCTTTAAAGCCTAAAGACGCTCATTGGACTTTGGACCCCTTAGCGCAGTTAGGCTGCAAAAAAGTGCCACACATGTGGTATTGCCGTACTCAGGAGAAGTAGTATAATGTGTTTTGGGGTGTATTTTTACACATACCCATGCTGGGTGGGAGAAATATCTCCGTAAATGACAATTTTTTGATTTTTTTTACACACAATTGTCTATTTACAGAGATATTTCTCCCACTCAGCATGGGTATGTGTAAAAATACACCCCAAAACACATTATACTACTTCTCCTGAGTACGGTGATACCACATGTGTGGCACTTTTTTGCACCCTAACTGCGCTAAGAGGCCCAAAGCCCAATGAGTACCTTTAGGATTTCACAGGTCATTTTGCGACATTTGGTTTCAAGACTACTCCTCACGGTTTAGGGCCCCTAAAATGCCAGGGCAGTGTAGGAACCCCACAAATGACCCCATTTTAGAAAGAAGACACCCCAAGCTATTCCGTTAGGAGTATGGTGAGTTCATAGAAGATTTTTTTTTTGTCACAAGTTAGCGGAAATTGATTTTAATTGTGTTTTTTCACAAAGTGTAATTTTCTGCTAACTTGTGACAAAAATTGTGTTTTTAAACACAATTGTCCATTTACAGAGAGATTTCTCCCACCCAGCATGGGTATGTGTAAAAATACACCACAAAACACATTATACTACTTCTCCTGAGTACGGCGATACCACATATGTGACACTTTTTTGCAGCCTAGGTGCGCTAAGGGGCCCAACGTCCTATTCACAGGTCATTTTGAGGCATTTGTTTTCTAGACTACTCCTCACGGTTTAGGGCCCCTAAAATGCCAGGGCAGTATAGGAACCCCACAAGTGACCCCATTTTAGAAAGAAGACACCCCAAGGTAATCCGTTAGGTGTATGGTGAGTTCATAGAAGATTTTATTTTTTGTCACAAGTTAGTGAAAAATGACACTTTGTGAGAAAAACAATAAAAATCAATTCCCGCTAACTGTTGACAAAAAATAAAATCTTCTATGAACTCGTCATACACCTAACAGAATACCTTGGGGTGTCTTTTTTTTGCTAAAATGGGGTCACTTGTGGGGTTCCTATACTGCCCTGGCATTTTACGGGCCAAAAATCGTGAGCAAATTTTGTGGAACCGGTCATAAGCAGGGTGGCCTCTTAGATGACAGGTTGTATTGGGCCTGATCTGATGGATAGGAGTGCTAGAGGGGTGACAGGAGGTGATTGATGGGTGTCTCAGGGGGTGGTTAGAGGGGAAAATAGATACAATCAATGCACTTGGGAGGTGATCGGAAGGGGGTCTGAGGGTTTGGCCGAGTGATCAAGAGCCCACACGGGGCAAATTAGGGCCTGATCTGATGGGTAGGTGTGCTAGGGGGTGACAGGTGGTGACAGAAGGTGATTGATGGGTGTCTCAAGGTGTGATTAGAGGGGGGAAATAGATGCAAGCAATGCCCTGGCGAGGTGATCAGGGCTGGGGTCTAAGGGCGTTCTGAGGGTGTGGGCGGGTGATTGGGTGCCCTAGGGGCAGATTAGGGTCTAATCTGATGGGTATCAGTGACAGGGGGTGATTGATGGGTAATTAGTGGGTGTTTAGGGTAGAGAACAGATGTAAACACTGCACTTGGGAGGTGATCTGACATCGGATCTGCGGGCGATCTATTGGTGTGGGTGGGTGATCATATTGCCCGCAAGGGGCAGGTTAGGGGCTGATTGATGGGTGGCAGTGACAGGGGGTGATTGATGGGTGGCAGTGACAGGGGGTGATTGATGGGTGGCAGTGACAGGGGGTGATTGATGGGTGATTGATAGGTGATTGACAGGTGATCAGTGGGTTATTACAGGGAAGAAGAGATGTAAATATTGCACTGGCGAATTGATAAGGGGGGGTCTGAGGGCAATCTGAGCGTGTGGGTGGGTGATTGGGTGCCCGCAAGGAGCAGATTATGGTCTATTCTGATGGGTAACAGTGACAGGTGGTGATAGGGGGGGATTGATGGGTAATTAGTGGGTGTTTAGAGGAGAGAACAGATGTAAACACTGCACTTGGGAGGTGATCTGACATCGGATCTGCGGGCGATCTATTGGTGTGGGTGGGTGATCAGATTGCCCGCAAGGGGCAGGTTAGGGGCTGATTGATGGGTGGCAGTGACAGGGGGTGATTGATGGGTGGCAGTGACAGGGGGTGATTGATGGGTTATTGATAGGTGATTGACAGGTGATCAGTGGGTTATTACAGGGAAGAAGAGATGTAAATATTGCACTGGCGAATTGATAAGGGGGGGTCTGAGGGCAATCTGAGCATGTAGGCGGGTGATTGGGTGCCCGCAAGGGGCAGATTAGGGTCTGATCTGATGGGTAACAGTGACAGGTGGTGATAGGGGGTGATTGATGGGTAATTAGTGGGTGTTTAGAGGAGAGAACAGATGTAAACACTGCACTTGGGAGGTGATCTGATGTCGGATCTGCGGGCGATCTATTGGTGTGGGTGGGTGATCAGATTGCCCGCAAGGGGCAGGTTAGGGGCTGATTGATGGGTGGCAGTGACAGGGGGTGATTGATGGGTGATTGATGGGTGATTGACAGGTGATTGGCAGGTGATCAGGGGGGATAGATGCATACAGTACACGGGGGTATGGGTTTGGGGGGGTCTGGGGAGAATCTGAGGGGTGGTGGGGTGATCAGGAGGGAGCAGGGGGCAGTGTAGGGTTAAAAAAAAAATAGCGTTTTTAGATAGTGACAGGGAGTGATTGATGGGTGATTAGGGGGGTGATTGGGTGCAAACAGGGGTCTGGGGGGTGGGCAGGGGGGTCTGAGGGGTGCTGTGGGCGATCAGAGGGAAGGGGGGGGCAGGATCAGTGTGTTTGGTGCAGACTAGGGTGGCTGCAGCCTGCCCTGGTGGTCCCTCGGACACTGGGACCACCAGGGCAGGAGGCAGCCAGTATAATAAACTTTGTAAACATTACAAAGTGTATTATACACTTTGTATGCGGCGATCCGGGTGCTAGTAACCCGCCGGCGCTTCCGAACGGCCGGTGGGTTACAGCGCAGGGGGGGGCGGAGCCAGTTGCCGGCGGCTGATCGCGTCACAAATGACGCGAACGCCGCATAACCACGCCCGCCGCCACCACCGCCGATGGGCGTATTGCGGTCGTTTGGGCCCAGCCCTTGCCACCGCCCATCGGCTTAAGGCGGTCGGCAAGTGGTTAAAATCTGAAATTCCAGAAGAGAATGGGAGGCGGGGCCGGAGCATCGGGGAGTGGCTGCACGGGCACAGGATGTCTGTGGGGGACCATTAGAAGCCCCGGTAAGTTTAACTCATTTTCCCCCGACCCCCCTACAGTATCCCTTTAAGCGCTTTTCTAAGCGCTTTTGTTTGGCAATTATTATTTATTCCTGTCAACAATCAGGAAGTGAACTCTTTGACCTGGAACTGAATAATTACAATGTATTTCTTTTTAAAAGCGCTCACAAAACCGCTTTTCAAATCGCTTTTTCAAGTGCTTTGCGCTTTCCCTATACTTTGTATCGAAGAGCAAATGGTCAGGAAATGGTGCAGGAGCGGCGTTTGCAATTAGAAAGAAAGCTCATCGCTCATGTGAAAACACTCACATTGAGGAACATTGCTCAAGCGCTTTTAAAAATCGCAAGCACTTTTAAAAAATGAAAAGCGCTCATAGTGTGAACAAGCCCTTACAAAGCATTTCCAATAGCCAGGGACTTTAGGAATTAATGTAAGCCCTAAAGCCTTGTGCACCTGTAACAAGACCTGGCGGGGATCAGGACCCGATCCCTCCAGCGCTATTGCAGGGCAGGGGCTATACAGATGCTGATCGCTTGCCGAGCGGCCGAGGGTGGCTGTGGGCTGCTGTACACACGTTGGATTCTCAGCAGAGGCAGTTATGTCCTGCCTCTGCCAAATTATACCTAGTGTGCGTACAAAGCTTTATTTGTCATGCTAGACCAAGGGTGTCAAACTCAACCCCGTGAGGGGGCCAACATCTAAAACTGTCTAAAGCCTGGTACACAATTTCAAATAGGATTAGCCAATCAATGGCCAATCTTACCACCTCCATGTAGTATGAGGGTTTACCTACACAATATGCTCATAGTATTCAATATCTGTTGACCCTCATACTACATGGAGATGGTAAAATTGGTCAGTGATTGGCCAATCATAATTGAAAGTGTGTTCCAGGTTTACGTTAAGGCCATTTTTTAAAATCAGGTTTCAACATTTACTGAACAGTTGCAGAGTAAGTTGCTTAATTATATCAACCTACTAGAGCAGTTTAACCACTTTACCCCCGGCGGTACGAATTTCTCCGTCCCTTTTTTCCCCCCTAAAAAACCAGGGACGGAGAAATCCGTACCTTCCGCGCTACCGCCGCTATCCGCGCTCCCGCCGCTCGGGGGCGTGCACACGCCGCTCGTGCACACCGCTGCCCGCTCGCCCGGAGATCAATGGACGGGAAAAAAGCCCCCGCAATGATCCGCTGCTTCTATTAGAAACAGCGTGATCGTTGTGATTCTCCCAGCCTCCTACTGCTTCCTGTAAGCGTCCTTCTGGACGCTTACAGGTCGCATGTAAACAGACTCACTGTGGCCATCTTGTGTCCAAATAGTAAACTACACCCTAAAGCATTTTACACATACAAATATATTGTATTACACAATAAATTAACTCATTACCTCCCACACTCCCCAATTTTTTTTTTTTTGTAATTGAAAAAAAAAAAATACAATAAAAAAAACATAAATAGTTACTTTAGGGACTGAACTTTTAAAATATTTATGTCAAGAGAGTATAACACTGTTACTTTATAAACTACGGGCTTGTAATTAGGGATGGACACAAAACTGAAAAAATGCACCTTTATTTCCAAATAAAATATTGGCTCCAAACATTGTGATAGGGACATAATTTAAACGGTTTTATAACCGGGACAAATGGGCAAATACATTTCATGGGTTTTAATGACAGTAGCATGCATTATTTAAAAACTATAATGGCCGAAAACTGAAAAATTATATTTTTTTCCCACATTTTTCCTATTTTCCGATTAAAACACATTTAGAATAAAATAATTCTTGGTATAATGTCCCACCTAAAGAAAGCCTAATTGGTGGCGAAAAAAACAAGATATAGTTCATTTCATTGCGATAAATAATAATAAAGTTATAGACGAATGAATGGATGGAGCGCTGAAAGGTGAAAAATGCTCTGGTGTTCAAGGGGTAAAACCCCTCAGTGGTGAAGTGGTTAATACTTACCTGCTCCAGCACTACTTCAGGTCTCCTCCAGGAGGAGGCCCCAATGCTAATTTTGTTGGCCTCATGCTAATTCATTGCTATACCCCGGCTCAAACTAACAATGTTTCAACCAGAAACACTGTCACCGGTGTGCTCCTCTGAATGGGAAGGCAGCGTGGTGTCATTCTTTAACTGCTTGCAATGATGAACATTTGAAGCTCTCGAGGGCCACATAAAATGGCAAGGAGGGCTGCATTTGGCCCACAGGCCTTGTTTTTAACACGTGTGGTAGAAAATAATGCTTTTGTATGATAAACATAATTTTTATGATAAACCTTAGAATTTTCACAAGTTAAAATTAAACTTCAGTCATGTTGAGAAAAAAATTCTGCAAGTTATATATGTCAACAAAATGTACTGACCCTATGTGACAAACACCAAACCCATCTTACTATGCCACAGGTGCCATTCAGGTCTCATCCACTAAAGGCTTCTAAAGGCAAATACACTGTGAGCAAAGTAAATGTTTAAGATTGACTGGTGTGCCCATACATGATACATGTATGTATAATAATCAGTAAAAAAGTTATCAATTTTGCACTAAACCCAAAAGAGGTCAGCAGTCAGCACCACTGATAGTATTATAGCTCAATTACAAAAGTTTATTGCATAAAAAAAGACAGGAAAAACAGATAAGAGCAGTGACAGACTGCTGTTACAGACTAATTTCCTTTGTCAAACTGCTTACAATCAGTAAGCCTTTTGACAAGGAACAATAATCCTTAACAGCAGTCTGTCACTGCTCTGGTCTGTTTTTCCTGTGTTTTCGAATGCAATAAATGTTGTAATTGAGCTATAATACTATTGGTGGTGCCGACCTCTTTAGGGTTTGTTGCATACTTGGCCCCTAGCAGTACTGGGGTACTGCTTTTTGAACACCTTTTTTGCTTTACCGGTTGGTGCTCCTTCAGTACATTTTTTGGACATCAATTTTGCACTGGAAATCTGGTATTTTGCTGCCACCACTCTCCAGATTGAAAAAAGGTGGAAAGACCTCAGACTAGCTATTTCTAAAAGTAACAAAACAGTTATTTGCAACCTAACTAGCCAAATCAAACAGTTTATAAAAGATAAGACAATGCGGTAGTGTGTCTCTTCTGAGGATAGAGTTCTAGAATGGATCAGAATGATCAGGTAGCAATTGAAAAACTGGAACAATTATATTGTTAGTTTTATTATATAAACTATACATAAAAAATATACATTAAAACTACCAAACAAATATATTTAGCAGTTGAACACAGAATTGGTTGGATAAAAATACAGAAAAGATAGAATGCTTAGCTGTGTCCAATAAGCAGTTAGTCTTTGTGCTGAGTAATCCAAAATATTGCATTTTGGCCTGTGTCCTGCACGCCTGTCGGTAGATGGAATTGGACAAAGATGATAGACAAAGGACCCCGAGATCTGTGGTATCAGATCTCTTACGGTGCGTGTGTACGCTGTACGCTGAGCGGATCGTTCATAAACAGCTTTATCAGTCTGCAGACAGACTGTACACACGCACTACTGTCGGGAGAAGGCCCGCCCAGCGGGAGGGTCTGACAGACCCGTCGTTCTCTATAGTAGTGTGTGTGTACGCACCTATAAAGGGCTCATCCTGATGGGAGGGGCTGATATGGGAGCCGATGTTTTCCCACCAAAAAGGGAAACTTTTTCAGACAGGGAGAAACCTGGCAGAATTTCTGTTAGGCTGACTTCTCTGTACTGATAAGTCATATAAATAAACAGACTGCATATTGGCATTCAGTAAGGCGTTCCGAATTCACACATGGAATGTGCTGTGCTGCTTGTGATTGAAGAGAAGCTATACACACCCTCTCCAGGCCCCCTGCACACTCTGCATGACTCACACACTAAGCTACTCTCAGCGTATCACTTGCTATGTCTTTTGTTTGTAAACATTGCATAAAAATGGCAATTACAAGCCAGGATTGCAGCAGGGAGATGCAGAAACAGCACAGAGGGGCACAGGGGGAACATAAGGAATAGAATGGTATGCTTTTTATTGTAAGAATTTTACAGTACAGATTCTCTTTAATAACTTCTGCAATGATGGGTCGACTAGCATATTCCTAGTAACTCAGAACAATACATTTTTGTTTAGCCTGACTGCACTCAAAGTATTGTGTAATTGTTGGGACATGGGGATGCACTTATAAAACTGGAGAAAGGTGAAGTAAGATCAGTGGTGTGCCTAGAGAATTTGACACCCGGTGCTAATTATTTACACCCCCCAAAACAACCAATTTTTTTGATGGGAGGTTTGATGGGTTAGGGCGATTTGATGGTGTGGCTGCAAATTTTGTGGGATATTTGGGGAAAAGGAATCCTCAGGATGTGGATGGAGCCAGGGGCGTGGCAGCATACAAGCAAGCCAAGCCCCCACTTGGGGCCTCACACTGCGGGGGGCCTCGCTCTGCTGCTGGTGGCGGACGGGCACCGGGCGCGGGCGTGCGAGCACCAGGCGGAGCGGCGGGGAGAGAGAAGTTTCAACTTACCTTCCTTGATCCTGACAGCTTCTATCTACTTCCTGTCACGGCATCTGTCGCTATGGTAACTGGCTGAAGATAGAAGATGCGTGCAGGATGAAAGCTGGTAAGTGGAAACTTCTCTCTCCCTGACGCTGCGCACACCCTCCTGACTACAGGGGGGAGGGGGCGCATCTACCTATCTAACCTATACTGAGGGCATATACCTATCTAACTTATACTGGGGGGGCATATACCTATCTAACCTATACTGGGGGTATATACCTATCTAACTTATACTGGGGGACATATACCTATCTAACCTATACTGGGGGCATATACCTATCTAACCTATACTGGGGGCATATACCAATCTAATCTATACTGGGGGCATATACATATCT
The DNA here is from genome assembly GCF_040937935.1 of Hyperolius riggenbachi. Taxonomy (NCBI): domain Eukaryota; kingdom Metazoa; phylum Chordata; class Amphibia; order Anura; family Hyperoliidae; genus Hyperolius; species Hyperolius riggenbachi. The sequence continues at coordinate 105,192,794 of NC_090653.1, forward strand.
AACCTTTACTGAGGGCATATACCTATCTAACCTATACTGGGAGACATATACCTATCTAACCTATACTGGGAGACATATACCTATCTAACTTATACTGGGGGACATATAACTATCTAACCTATAATGGGGGACATATACCTATTAGAGATGGGCCGAACAGTTCGCCGGCGAACGGTTCCAGGCGAACATCGGGTGGTTCGCCTTCGCCGGCGAAGGCGAACTTTCCCGGAAGTTCGATTCGCCCCATAATGCTCTATGAGGGTCAACTTTGACCCTCTGCATCACAGTCAGCAGGCGCATTGTAGCCAATCCAGCTATACTAAGCCCTGGAGCCCCACCCCCCCTTATATAAGGCAGGCTCCGGCGGCCATTAGCCTCACTCGTGTGCCTGCTAGAGACAGAATAGGGACAGCTGCTGCAGACTTGTTCTCCTAGGGACAGATTAGTCAGGCTCTTGCCTTCTTAGCTTGCTTAGCTGAATCTTATTGCTATAATAGCGCCCCAGAAAAGCTCTTTTCAGAGCTCATCCTGCTCGTGTGATCAATTTTTTTTTTCTGTGTTTGAAACTGACACTTGTGTTTTTTAGACAGCATTGCTAATTCATACTGTGTGTCCCACTGCCAGCAGCAGCAGCACATTCAGTGACTACTACCTGTGTGTGTGAGACACTTGTGTTGCTTAGACAGCATTGCTAATTCATAATGTGTGTGTCCCACTGCCAGCAGCCCACCAGCATTCAGCAGCACATTCAGTGACTACCTGTGTGTGTGAAGCTGCACATTGTACTACCCACCCAATACTGCATTTACCTACTACTAGTACCTGTTGTGTTTAGTTAACCCACCTCATCACTGCATACACCTACGTTTGTGTTGAGTGAACCCACCTCGCTGCACATAACTACCTTTTGGTGGGGGTGGCACTCCAAAGATAATAAGGTCGTTGTTTCATTGTGGTCAGACCAAATTTGATCAGCTGGACATTCACTGTTCTGTCATTCGGCTACATCAGCCGGGCGACCATATGGGCTGAAAAGCCACCATCACCTGCACTCTCGTCATGGTGCGCACCAGTCCAGCACGCCCGTCACTACACAAACGGCTGTTTACAGTCACTGCATACCTTTCACTGCATCTGTGACTGCACATTATACCTGGCAGTCAGTGCATAACTTGCAATTGAATAGATACAGTTTTAAACAATTTAAAAATACAACCATCTACATTTTCAAACAATTTAAAAATACAACCATCTACATTTTAAAACAATTTAAAAATACAACCATCTACATTTTCAAACAATTTAAAAATACAACCATCTACAGTTTCAAACAATTTAAAAAAAAGGCAAAAAACTTGCCCTCCGTAAAACATTCTTGGCAAATGCTTTCGACTTGGTTTGTCTTCCGCTGGGTCAAGGGTCCATCTGATCACAGATGCCTGGTCTGCAAAGCACGGTCAGGGCAGCTACAGCATGGGTCTCAGCAGGCTCCCACTTCGGGCCGGAATGCAACCTTCATTCCCCGCCCATTACCCGTGGTGACAATGTCAGACTTGCCCGCCTCCATATGATTCTCGTGAAAGGAATGTGGTGTCATCTTTGCCCACCATAACTGGTTCTCGTTGAAGGATTTAAAGTACATTCATTTCAAATACAGCATGCCGTCGATAGTCCTCCTGTATTGTTATTTTTGGTCACTACCTCGGGGCGGGCATGCCTGCCTGCTGCCCTCCTTGCCTGTGTAGTGGTAGCCGTTGCTCAGGCTCCACACCGGATTCCATCCCTCATTCCCCGGCCATTACCCGGGGTCACAAATGGCAGACTTGCCCGCCTCCATATGATTCTCGTGAAAGGAATGTGGTGTCATCTTTGACCGCCATAACTGGTTCTCGTTAAAGGATTTAAAGTACATTCATTTCAAATACAGCAAGCCCTCGATAGTCCTCCTGTATTGTTATTTTTGGTCACTATCTCGGGGCGGGCGTGCATGCCTGACTGCTGACCTCCTTGCATGTGTAGTGGTAGCCGTTGCTCAGGCTCCACACCGGATTCAAACCCTCATTCCCCGGCCATTACCCGGGGTCACAATGCCAGACTTGCCCGCCTCCATAGGATTCTCATTGTAGCGGTACTGAACAAGTACCGCTACAAGTAGAAAATGTAATTTAAAAACAAAACGTAAGCTTTTTAACAATGCCATGGAAAGTTAAGAAGGCAGTCACACATTACCTGACATCACTGAGTGAGGAAGAGCAATCTCGCCATGTTGCGCAGTAGTCCAGCATGGCTGTCACTACACAAACAGCTGGTAACTTGCGGTGCGTTACACAGTTAGTTTGGTGCGTCAGTGTGAAGCAGTACTCTAATTACACTACCTGATTGATGTATACACATGCAAGATGTTTGAAAGCACGTTAGGCCTGCAATTTAGCATTCAATGTGATTTCTGCCCTTAAAACGCTGTTTTGCTTCACATCCAGATTTTTCCCCGGGACTTTTGGCGTGTATCCCACTCCGCCATGCCCCCCTCCAGGTGTTAGACCCCTTGAAACATCTTTTCCATCACTTTTGGGGCCAGCATAATTTTTTCTATTTTTCGAAGTTCGCCTCCCCATTGAAGTCTATTGCGGTTCGCGAACTTTTCCGCAAACCAAACCTTCCGCGGAAGTTCGCGAACCTAAAATCGGAGGTTCGGCCCATCACTAATACCTATCTAACCTATACTGGGGGACATACAGTGATGTGAAAAACTATTTGCCCCCTTCCTGATTTCTTATTCTTTTGCATGTTTGTCACACTTAAAGAGAACCTAAACTGAAAATAAAAAGTCAAAATAGCCATACACAGGTCATACTTACCTCCCGTGTAGTCTACTACTCAATCTCTTTCTCCTCTCCTGCATCCTGTTTGTCCACTGTGATCAATGGATTTCTCTGTCCTACATTTTAAAAATGACCATTAACCCATAACAGCTTCCTGGTCAGCACACTGTTAGACTGTAATATTGCCCACTTGAGCCATAGGGAAACATGGACAATTACCTTGCACATTCAGTTGTAACTGACAGCTGCTGATCTATAACTGGCAGCAACTGGTATATTTCAGTTCTGACAAAATCTTGTCAGAACTGGATGGATCACTGTAAGAAGAAAATGGTGAGCTTTTGAGAGGAACAGACAGTGAGATTAGTATGTAATATTAATTTGCAGCCGAGTCATGTGTTTATTCTAAATAATTTTCCTCGCTTCAGGTTCCCTTTAAATGTTTCTGCTCATCAAAAACCGTTAACTCTTAGTCAAAGATAACATAATTGAACACAAAATGCAGTTTTAAATGATGGTTTTTATTATTTAGTGAGAAAAAACTCCAAACCTACATGGCCCTGTGTGAAAAAGAAATTGCCCCCTGAACCTAATAACTGGTTGGGCCACCCTTAGCAGCAATAACTGCAATCAAGCGTTTGCGATAACTTGCAACAAGTCCTTTACAGCGCTCTGGAGGAATTTTGGCCCACTCATCTTTGCAGAATTGATGTAATTCAGCTTTATTTGAGGGTTTCCTAGCATGAACCGCCTTTTTAAGGTCATGCCACAACATCTCAATAGTATTCAGGTCAGGACTTTGACTAGGCCACTCCAAAGTCTTCATTTTGTTTTTCTTCAGCTATTCAGAGGTGGATTTGCTGGTGTGTTTTGGGTCATTGAGTTGACGAACAGATGGCCGGATATTCTCCTTCAGGATTTTTTGGTAGACAGTAGAATTCATGGTTCCATCTATCAAAGCAAGCCTTCCAGGTCCTGAAGCAGCAAAACAACCCCAGACCATCACACTACCACCACCATATTTTGCTGTTGGTATGATGTTCTTTTGCTGAAATGCTGTGTTACTTCTACGCCAGATGTAACGGGACACGCACCTTCCAAAAAGTTCAACTTTTGTCTCGTCGGTCCACAAGGTATTTTCCCCAAAGTCTTGGCAATCATTGAGATGTTTTTTTTAGCAAAATTGAGACGAGCCTTAATGTTCTTATTGCTTAAAAGTGGTTTGCGCCTTGGATATCTGCCATGCAGGCCGCTTTTGCCAAGTCTCTTTCTTATGGTGGAGTCGTGAACACTGACCTTAAAGCGGATCCGAGATGAAAAACTAAATATAACAAGTGACTTGTCTATATATCTTATCTAAAGTTTAGATAGTTTACACAGCAAATCTATCTTCAAACAGCTTCAACAGTATATTAATATTTTTCCCTGTGATACAATGGGAGCAGACATGTTTTCTGCTTGTCACTATTACACAATTACACACACAGGCAAGCTTATCTGTATCTAGGCATGCTAATCTGCATATTCTGTGAAAACTCCACTCTTATCTCCTCCATTACACAGGCAACTGATCTGTATCTGCACTGCAGCTCTCAGATTGTGAAAACTCTGCCTCTGAAATCTATAGCTAGTAACACCTTTTTCACCTGCCCAGACTGAAATCCCACAATCCCTTGCAAGCGCCAAGGCACTCTGGAGAAGCTGTGGGTGTGGCTTATTTAGTTTATAGGAAATTAGGGTATTAAAACAAAACAAAACAAGTATTTGGCTTGAGGAATGCCCTATAAACTATATGTAAGGAACACAATTATGCAATGAGTAAAAGTTCATCTCGGATCCACTTTAATTGAGGCAAGTGAGGCCTGCAGTTCTTTAGATGTTGTCCTGGGGTCTTTTGTGGCCTCTCAGATGAGTTTTCTCTGCGCTCTTGGGGTAATTTTGGTCGGCCGGCCACTCCTTCGTCACTGTTCCATGTTTTTGCCATTTGTGGATAATGGCTCTCACTGTGGTTCACTGGAGTCCCAAAGCTTTAGAAATGGCTTTATAACCTTTACCAGACTGATAGATCTCAATTACTTTTGTTCTCATTTGTTCCTGAATTTCTTTGGATCTTGGCATGATGTCTAGTTTTTCAGGTGCTTTTGGTCTACTTCTCTGTGTCAGATAGCTCCTATTTAAGTGATTTCTTGATTGAAACACAATAAGGGTATAAGAGGCGCCCTGGTGTAATAAAAGCATCTAAAAACAGTTTAAAAACGGGAAATAAATTTGAGGTGGCTTACCTCAGTGACGAAAAAATCTTTGTATTTTACAAAGGTTTTTATTAGTAGCACAGGCAACGCGTTTCGCGGGTCAGAGCCCGCTTCCTCAGGCCAATAACAGTGCCTACTCTTGATTGAAACAGGTGTGGCAGTAATCAGGCCTGGGGGTGACTACAGAAATTGAACTCAGGTGTGATAAACCACAGTTAAGTTACTTTTTAACAAGGGGGGCAATCACTTTTTCCCACAGGGCCATGTAGATTTGGAGTTTTTTTTTCTCACTAAATAATAAAAACCATCATTTAAAACTGCATTTTGTGTTCAATTATGTTATCTTTGACTAATAGTTAATGTTTTTTGATGAGCAGAAACATTTAAGTGTGACAAACATGCAAAAGAATAAGAAATCAGGAAGGGGGCAAATAGTTTTTCACATCACTGTATACCTATCTAACCTATAATGGGAGACAAATACGGTACCTATCTAACTTATACTGGGGAACATATAACTATCTAACCTATACTGGTGGACATATACCTATGTAACCTATACTGGGGGCATATAGCTATCTAACCTATACTGGGGGCATATCCCAATCTAATCTATACTGGGGGCATATACCTATCTAACCTATACTGGGGCAAATATACTGGCTACCTATATTGGAGGCACCTACCTATCTAACCTATACAGGGGCACCAACCTATCTGACCTATATGGGGGCACCTACCTATCTTACCTATACTGGGGGCAACTATATGGGCTACCTATATTGGGGGGGGGGGACCTATAGCTGGCTACCTATACTGCGGGCACCTATACCGGTCTCCACATTGGAGGCGCATTTTACGTCCTCGCCCTGGGTGCAATTTAGCCTAGAAACTGCTAGTATTTGGCTCCACCCACATCATGTGTTGGACACGCCCATTTTGCGCCGCGCGCAGTTGCTTTGTTTTGGGGTGTGGCTATCCATTTTTTAGAAGCGGCGCGCTTCTTTTGTGGATGGGGGCCTCAAGTTATGGACTGCTTGGGACCACCAAAACCTTAGCTGCACCCCTGGATGGAGCTAACCATTGTGAAACTCTGTACTCTATACAGTGCTGCAAAATATATCAGTGCTATATAAATACACAATAACAATTTGGTAGAATATTAGACTATGAATATGGTACTATTCGATTGTGAGCTCCTCTGAGGACAGTCAGAAAACGGGGACATTCGAAAGAGGGGGGATGCATGGGGGGTGGATAAAGAGGTAGAGGCACAAGACAGAGAGAGCCTGGTGGTAGAGGAGAAATGGCAGGAAGACCTCTCAAACAAGACTGCAAACATCACTAGGGCTGCTTGACATGCTGATAAAGAAGCCACTAAAATCTGAAAAGAGGAAAGGGTCATGGGGAAAACAACAAGGTAAGAGGGGGAGCTGGGAAAAGAGTAATTAAAAAAAGATGGGCAATCAAGCTAATCTAAATTGCCTGGAGCTTGCTTCTCTGCTCACTACAGAAGTTGGCTGTCATCTGTATCACTGGCTTCTGCAACAGCAGACTGCCCTGCATTATTGGACATACCAGGAAGTGTTTGCTGACGGCAGAGAAGGCGAGACGCCGGATACATGAGAAGAAGCAGCCTTTGCCCAGCATAGGCAGCGGGGGAGAGCCCGTGTAAAAAAACTTTGTACGCGAATTACACCAATGGAAACGTGAGTGTATCTTTTAATAAAGTATTGATGTTTTAAACTGGATCAAGCTATGGAAGGTTTTTATTTGAGGTATCTGGATTGAACATGTAAAGTGGAACCAGGACCTGATGTACTGAGGCCCCCTGGGGATTATGCAATTTATGTATATGTACATTAGGGTCTGCACACCCATATAAATAGACCATCAAACTATATAGACCAATGCTTAATCACGCAGGGTGCAATGTTATAAAAATACATAAATGTTACATAAAAGAACATGCACACCAGACAAAAAGATGCTTTTAAATGCAATGCTTATTATTGAAAACTTGTACATAAACCCCGATAAACGGGCAGGATACAAACATAAACATATTAGCACAATTTTAACTGAACAATCAGCAATGACACAATGTTACAATATCCTGACACAAACAGAGATGGAGGAAAGTCAGAATTTACCCAACAGCAGCGCTGTTTCGAGGCAATTTGAGCCTCTTGATCACGGGCAATAAAAGTCCAAACAGGCAAACAGCAGATAGGCAACAGATGCGATCATGCAGGGCGGCGTCCTCTTCATGCTGTGTCCAAACTCAGTTTAAATACATGCCATCTAACAGCTAATTGGCCCAAAGCACCGGGGCCGGCCCAAGTGACGCATGCGTACACGCGGCAAATTGCCGCTATACGCATTGACGTCACATCCGCTTCCGCCATGTTCCGTAATGCAAAAGTCATTGCGTACAAACATACGCGTGTAATGCGGAAAAATCAATGCGTCCATGCGGATTTTATGCCATATGGAATTTAGACTCTGCATATATGAACGGAGCAAAGCGGAGCGTTACCCTGGCTACAGAAAACCGCTTCCTGGTGCAATTAACGGTGCTTTTCCGGGCAAAATCTACAAGAAAACACAAACAGACATATTTAGAACAAGACACTATATATAAAATTGTTAAATAGCAACAATGCCATAAAATATAAAACTATCCTTCTTGACAGTAACCAACAGTCTACAAAACTGACAGGTCTACCTCCTCATTAAGACCAAATGGAACTTTGGTCCTTAGTTTATAAATCCAAAAAAGTTCTCTACTTTTCAATTTCTGCTCCATATCACCACCTCTCCATGGTTTTTTAACTATCTCCACTACCCTAAAGCGTAACTGTGATATACAGTGACCAGCAGTGTAGAAATGGCGCGCCAACGGAGAATCTGCGTCACCGCAGCGAATATTGCTGCGGTGTTCACAGATACGTGTGCGAATGTCCCTGCCGGTTTGCCCAACATAGAGCATCCCACATGGACATATAATAATGTAAACAACCCCTATAGAGGAACAATTAGCAAACTCATCAAGATATATGCGAGAGCCAGTTCTAGGATGCGAGAAATACGGTCCTCTCGCAACATAACCACACTGTACACAGTGGCCACATGGATACATCCCTTTCAAGGCTGGTAACCCTGAGAGCCAATTACCTGTATTTCTCTTTTCAGACACTGGCATATTCCTGGCATGAACAAGAGTATCTCGCACACTTCTCGACCGCTTGAATGCACACATAGGGGGTTCTTTAAACACCGGGGCCAATCTCTGATCACTGCTGATGACCGACCAGTGCTTACGCACAATTTCAAAAGCCTGTTTCGAGAGAGGAGAATAAGTCAGAATCAGCGGTATTCTTTTCGACAGTTCTTTAGGTTTATATTGCAACAGAGATGTCCTGCTCTTACCGGCAGCCCTGGACAAAGCGTCAGATAGTATTTCCTCACTGTAACCTCTTTGCCTAAAATCAGTGTACATCCTGCCCGCCTCATTAAAAAAAGCCTCATCAGTA